>NW_010137884.1:0-91754 GCF_000699245.1 Pterocles gutturalis
CTACTCCCTCATCCAAGTCGTTGATGAGTTTGCTTCTTTCAGTAGCTCTTTTTTCAAGCAATAACCATCATCCTAACTGGTTGTAATCTTTGCCATTGTTATTGGGAAATCCAGGGAATGAAAACTGAGAGACCACCACAACATCTGCTTAATCTGTGTCCCACAGGTAATGGTGGATAAATGCTTGCACATATCTGCAGAGCTGTGCTTGCACACTTGGCCTCCCTACTGTAGACATAAAGAATTTGTCTTTATAAGAACTAAGTCTGGGACCAGCAGGTGCAAGGTGCATTGCAGAAGCATTCAGAATGCCTGCTCCATGGGACCACAATAATAGTTGTGATGACAAAGAATGCCCTTCAGGTTAATATGTTCTGTCTCAAACAAAAAGAAAACAGCATAAGAGTTGCCAAAATACAACTCTCTTTCATGAAGAACACATTTTGAGGACCTTTCCAGAAATGTTAAAAAGTGTGACGATAAGCTTGTCACTGGGGAAGAGATAACTGCACAAATATGAAGAAGCAGCCATTACTGGCCACTGCTGCTCTGAGAAATCAGATTTTTTCTGAAAGAAGCTTATAAGAAAGCATATGGAAGGTCTTTTTAAAATATCAGAAAATGAGAAAAAAAGATGTAAAGATGGTATGAGGACAAAGAAATCAAGGAGGGAGATGTGAGATAATATTTGGTCAGAAGAATGAAATTTTTAGTAGTTTGTATGAAAAAGTCACAATTACTGCAGGTAATCTGTATGCTAAGAGTGGGTGTTTGCATATGTATCCATACAGAAAAGCGATAAAGTTTAGTCAAAACATGACACTTCAGCCTTTTGGTATTGTAGCCAAAAACTTTCTTGATTTTGAGGACCAGATCTTAGACGTAAACGGCAGTAGCCTGACAGGCTTCCAAGGAGATCCATGGTTTTGTACCACTGACAATCTGTTGTACACATCATGGCGTCAAAAACCATCTGCAATTTTTTATTCTTGCTAGTATCCTACTTACATTGTTTAAAAGCAATGATTCTTGCCTTACCCTTTAGGCACTTTCACTTCATTATTTGCTTTCCTTTCCCATACCTAGCGTAAGCTATTAAGAAAATACTTTGACCATGATTATAAGCCATTAACTTCCCATGATGAAGTTGTATGTATGAGAATACATTATCTTATTAGATGTAAGAATTGTCAGACACCACACAAACTTTCCTTCAACTAGTAAGTTACATCTAGAGTGCTCTGAACTTTTTGCCCTGTTAGGTTTGATCAGCAGGCAGCTCTTAGTTTGTTCACAATCATCATGCTGCTGTTTTGTGAGGCGTTTGACATTGTCAAGAGAGTCTGTAGGACTATCTGGAATTTACAGCCAAGGTCCTTAATAATATGAGATGTTTAGGGACACATCTAGATTTTAAAAAAAGAAAACACCAGAACAACCAAACACTGATGCAGTTGTAAGCTAGCTGTGCAGTTGTGTTGCTCCTGTCTGCATTTCAGGCTGTTAGCCACCATGACTTCACAAGATGTGGGTGTAGGTTTTTGCCTCTAAGCCCAGAATAGGAGCCTGCATAACAAACTTGTATCCTTGATCCTGACTGTAACTATGGAGACTGGGAAAGGAAGGAGCTATCTTAAAGGGCTTCTGAGCAGGCAAAGGGTCATAGCTGGAGAAAAAGGCCAAGCAACTCTGCACTCAACAAACTGAAGCAGGAAACCGCAGCATGACTCATTTCTTATGCATAATGTATCATCAGAGCTCTCCTGTTACAGTTCACTGGTGGAAATGAAGTTCATCTTTCTCTGGCTTTCAGGAAACTGCTGGGAGAAAATTCCTTTAGGGAAGCCACAGTTCCAGTGCTGGGAGTTTTGCAAGGAGAAAGGCAACACTGATACCTGACTGCTGTTAGACACAAACTGATACTTTGCGTAATCCTACCCCCAGCTGAAGTATCAGGTTCTCTTCAAAACCTTTGGTTGGTGAGAACTTCAGCAGCCTGATATCTACAGTCTCAATGAGGGAGCACTAGCGTTGTAGACTGGGTGGATCTACTCCTTTCTTCTTATTCTCTTGCTGCTAATTTTTATGTCTCAACAGTGATGTGAACAGCAAGCAAACTATGATAATGAAAGTCAGCTAAAACAATGAAGTTTGTTATTGGTTTTTTTTTGGACAACGATTAGCCATTAAAACAAATCTTGAACAGGAACCAAATTAGATTCTGTTCCTATTCTGATTTAATAACTATTTTTGAGGGACTGTGATATGGGACTCTTGCTGAACTTTACAACAATAACAAGGGATTCTGTTTCCAAGTTTCCTGCAGGATTTTAGGTCGGGGAAAAAATGCACCAAAGATGTATTGATAATGCCCAGTGAACTGGGGAGATAAAACAGGGTATAGAGACACAGGCACAGGTAGTGATGACTTGGAGCCATCTTGCTTTCTTTTTCTGTATCAAAATATCCAGAACAAAGGATTCCCATCCTGAAATATTACACCATGGCCCCATGAGCTACAGCCTGTATTTTAAATCTGTTTTTGTTTTCACAAAAAGCTACATTAATAATATCTTGGCATGGTACTGAGCACCATCAATTGTGTAAAATTCTGTTGCCTGCTGTGCTCTTCTATCATTAATAATACATCCTAGGATGGGAGTGAGAACAGAGTCTTGCAATGCTAGCTGATAAGATAGCTGAAAATGCCGCTTTCCTTCCAACTAGGATGATAAAAACAAGAAGGAATCTTTCATACCATAAATGACAGATTCAAAGTTGAACTGAGCGCATATAACCCCACTGAATGTCAAGGAACTTCAGTGTCTTGGAAGAAATCAAGACTGAACTAAGAATTAAGAAAGAAGAAAATATCCTAGAGTCAGTTATATTCCCCAAGCACTGACTTTAGCCTTGAAAATATCAACATGATTTTCTTTGTACTCTGATGATCCATCAGTGTCCCATAAATTAAGCCTGTGCAATTGAAAATTTTTTACCTACTTCTTTTTTTTCACTAGTTTTTGAAGGCTTTTTTCTTTCTGTCTCCCTAAAACGTTGTCTTTAACCTCATCTGAAAATTTTATAAAATTGTTCCTAGAAATGCTGTTGCTCTTCCGGATGTATTTTTTTGAGAGTAATGTCTGTTAAAACAATAGTGATGAGCTGTTTTTTTGGAGGTTGGTCAAGAACTCTACGCTTGAGCCCACAAACAAGACCCCAAACTTCATGGTTTCCAAATAAATCATCTTGGAAGCCTGCTTTTTGTCCAAATGAATCTTGCATAGATGTAATGTTGGATTTTTGTTCTATCTTTCTGGAGTGAAACAAATGGTGGATTTTGGCTAGTGATGAAATGTATTGTTCGTCAGCTTTTCTCTTGCAGAAGAGAGTTCAGGTAGATCTGGGAGGACGGATATGCTATTTTTCACATCGTGGTAACAGAAAAGAGGAAATTGTCTTAATTTCAAATGAGGTTCTGGATCTGTCCCTTCCATGTCCCCTTATACCTAGGGAGGCCAGCAAGCTACTTTGAAAGTAAATACAGATATGTTGTTTCAACTCTTTATCTTGGAGCATATTTTGGCAGAAAAAAACTATCTGGACTGGTCATGAACAAAAGAATGCAATTTTGAAAGGGCTTCAAGCCACAGAAACAGTGAGGTTCTGAAACAGCCTTCCTATACAACCAGTTAGATTTGCTGGGGGTTTATAGAGTCATAGAATCACAGAATGGTTTGAGTTGGCAGGGACCTTAAAGATCATCTAGTTCCAACCCCCCTGCCATGGGCAGGGACACCTTCCACTAGACCAGGTTGCTCAAAGCCTCATCCAGCCTGGCCATGAACACCTCCAGGGATGGGGCATCCACATCTTCTCTGGGCAACCTGTTCCAGTGTCTCACCACCCCCACAATAAAAAAAATTCTTCCTAATATCTAATCTAGATCTACCGTCTTTCAGCATAAAACTGTTACTCCTCGTCCTATCACTCCACTCCCTGATAGAGTGCCTCCCCATCTTTCCAGTAGTCCCCTTTAAGGACTGGAAGGCTGCTATAAGGTCTCCCCGGAGCCTTCTTTTCTCCAGGCCAAACAACCTCAACTCCCTCAGTCTGTCTTCACAGCGGAGGTGCACTAGCCCTCTAGCCATCTTCGTGGCCCTCCTCTGGACTCTCTCCAACAGGTCCATGTCTTTCCTGTGCTGAGGTCTCCAGAGTTGGATGCAGTATTTCAGGTGGGGTCTCACGAGTGCAGAGTAGATGGGGAGAATCACCTCCTTCAACCTACTGGTCATGCTTCTTTTGAGGCAGCCACGATTGGCTTTCTGGGCTGCAAGCGCACACTGCCGGCTCATGTTCAGCTTCTCATCAACCAACACCCCCAAGTCCTTCTCCTCAGGGCTTCTCTCAATCCATTCTCCACCCACCCTTTATTTGTGCTTGGGATTGCCTCGACCCATGTACAGGACTTTGCTTTTGGCCTTGTTGAACTTTGTGAGGTTTGCATAGGCCCACCTCTCAGGCTGTGAGGCTGAAATTGAAATTTATTCTGGTCAAGTGTACAGAAATGACTGACCATAAAAGCCAATGCAGCTAAACAGAAGAAGCTTTCTCATAGGCAAAGAGCTTTCAGAAGGGATAAATATTATTAAAAGTAAAACATGCAAACCTAGAATTGTGGCCATAGAAAACAAGACTGGATATTTTGATGAAACAAACTTTTCTTCGTTTCACAGTACGATTCTTTATAGAGCAATTTGAACCTCTTGTTCTGCTTCCTAAATGAAAGTGCAGCTCTTAATAGCATATTTTTATCCTGTATGAATATGCATATTAACATTTTCAACCCGGAATTTGAGAATATGTTATTCTCTACAGTGATTTACATTATGCTACCATGGATTATTTGTGGCTTTGAAGTGTTAGTTTCCGGCTTTTGATTCGTGGTTTTATGTTTTCTAATATGGAATCAGTCCATGTGTTTGATTTGGTCTCATCAATTGTTTATTTTTTGCCTCTGGATAGACTTCTACCAACTCATGTTACTTGACTCTTTCATATAATTATGCTTTGATATATTTTCCAGAGATTGTGTTATGTTTTAGTTCTCAATATTTCAGTGAATTAGTAAGGGAACTTAAGTTCATTAAAGTCTCTCCAGAGGCTTTCATCTAGGACCAGCTAATTGTTGATTTGAAATCATGTGTCCAAGTTTTGCTGTTGCTCATATTTTTGCAACTTTGCTAAAGTTGATATGGTCGTGCCAGTATAATTAGGAGAACACTTGCCCAAAGAACATTTCTAAAAACAGATCAGTGATATGACCTGTAAAAGCAGCTTTTTGATCTTATAATGAAAAAAATATCCGTGGAGGTAACTTCTATGTCAAAAATGGCTGAAGATAAACTGCTAACCCAGAAGACTCCCGTACTGACGTGGTTGCCCAGTGTCTGTAGAGCCTGGGAGGATGGCGACTTCCAGTCTTGCATATTAAATAGGTAAATCCAGGCTTCCAGTACACTTGCTAGTCTGCACTGGAATGCTGCAGGAGGCCACAGTCTGGTGCAAAATCATGAACTTTCTGACTTAATCACGTATGATGGAAGTATTATAGGCCTAAAACTCACTATAATTCCCGTTGCAGAGTTGGAATCTGCACAGTATGGTCCAGGAAAGTGATGTACTTAGTTATGATGGGGACCTAGCTCTTGATTGCACCATGCGTCACATTCTGGTTGGTTGACTATTGGTGCTCCCGGTTTCTGTCATGCAATCTTAAAATTACAGGTTTCCTGGAAAACAGAAGGGGCTTTCTTACACTTAAAAGCAGAGACATGTGCCAATAAATAGTATTCATCTTGCATTGACATGTGTAAATTAAATTGGTTTATAATTTGGCTCCGACCAGCTTTTAGCAGTCAGCAAAGTTCCCTTTTACTGAGACTGAGGTTATCTTCTTGCACTTGTCCCTGCCATACTGTAGAGTTGGAATAAGCACTCTTTCTGCTGTTAATGTGGGCTTATAATGCTACATTCAGATCTATGACAAATGTAACTTTAATTGAATATACTGTTGCAGTTAATGGATTTACTACTGCTTAGAGCAGATCTCAATTTGGCTTCTATGTAAGTAGGGATATGTCAAGCCTATTGATGCAGTTGGTTTTTACCTTTATTATGCCAACAAGTGTCAGTGACCTTTTTTTTTCCTGTTTCACTGCAAGGCCTAAAATTGATGTTTAACTTGTTGAAGAGTGGCCTTGTGGCTGTTGCCGCTTCAACTGACTGTCTTTCCCCTTAATAAAAAAATTATTAGATGAGGATTCTCTTGATTTATCTACTTATTTACATTGATTCATTTAAGGTACTTACCTTGCTAAGTACCTAAATCTCTGACTGGAACTCAGTTCCTAATTTGCTAAGGAAAACCATGAAGACACATTATACTCTTTCCAAAAATGATATTGAGTGCTGTTCAGATATCAGAAAAGATTTCAAATCTTCTTGCAAAAGTTGCTTCTTAAGCATTGTGTTCAGTAAATTTTACTTTGTTGTAATTGCTCTAGCATTTCCCAGCATCAATGCCCTGGAATGCTAATGTTTTTTTTTCCAACGTGCTCTGTAGAAGCACTGAAAAGTGTTGAAGTTTTCCAGGGAGAAGCTACAGTTCTAGTAAAGTCACATAAAGAAAGGGAATTAGGTGAGAGAAAGAAACTGGAAGCTTTGATAAGTGTATATATTCAATAAAAGATTGCTGTAGCAATCTAGAAGGAAGGCTAGAAGGAAAAATAATAATTCACTGGTATATACATGATGTTTGAAAAAGCTATGAAATACATTGCTGTTCCCTCCTTAATACTAATTTTAACAGGGGCTGTATAGATGGAGGAGTACCTGGAAGTGCTATCAATCATTAATGCCTCTGACATTGACATATAGTTTGCTTTAATGAGTTTATGCTTGCTGATCAGAAGATGGGTTTCTTGCAGAAGCAGGAAATGCCGTTGCCAAATACACCTGTGCTCACTCCTGAAGTCCTTGGTTCCCATTAACTACAGAAGGAATTATAGATGTAAGAACTTGCTAGACAAAGCCTAAAATCTTGCCAAAAACATGCTGGGACAATGTTTTAAAACTTTGTGTAACATTTTATATCTTCTGGTAGTTTTTGTATTCAGCTTAGAAAGTGGATGGATGTGTGGGATTTTCCATGATCCTCTCAGCAATATGCTTTTTTTTAAATTAGAAAAATATGAGAAAAGACTTATTGGGTAGCAAAATGATACATTTGACCAATTCTTGCCTGAGCTATAGTAGCTATAGCTGGAAGTTTTGCTTCTGTTAAACAGCCCTGTTGTTTGTGATTCCAAAAGCTAGTGCAATTAACTCTCTTGCAAAATGTCTCATCCTTTTACATGCCCTTTTATTTTTTATTCTCTTTTTATTTAAACTGAAATGGGTCTGTTTATGAGTGGAGAGTAAGTTTTAAATGCAGCGTAATGACAACCCCTGGCGTGTTAACCAAAGTGGGCACTCCTTTCCTTCCCATAAATAGGAACCATTTTATAAATGGAAACCCTTTTGCCTATTGCTTAAACAGTGCCTTTGAAATTATTTACTTCTAAGACATTTATATGGACCAAGTGTTCCTGAAGTCAATAAAAATTTACTCCTTTAAAGTTTTGATGATTTTTTCTTTTTCAGATAGCAGTTTCTCTCATAAAGCTGGGCATTTCACTTCAAGAGAATAACATGGTTTCTGTGTTGTGCCATTAACCAGTTGTGAAAGAAATTCAAGAAATTCTTTCAGTTGCTGATGTCAGACCTATTGATGCATGAATTCCTAGGCAATTTACATACTGAATATACGAAAGGGAAAACAAAAACTGTACTGGGGTGTGAGATGTCACAATATAAGCTAACATCTTAGGCTGAGGAAAATATCTATTCATAAAAATCTTTCATTTTGATATATATGCTTTGATATGAAGACTTCACTGTGAAGTGAATGGACTGCAGTTAAAATTCCTAATTGATTTCAGAGTTCTCAGGGGCCTAAAAAGTGAACATGTGTTTTGTGTTAAATATTCACAGAAGTATGTGCTACAATAAAATGAAACTTTAAGCCAGCTAGTGAAAAAATGAAAATCTGAATGAGGAAATTAGGAAAATAAGGTGAAAGAGTTTGGATGTGTGATATCAACTACTCTAAGCCACAAGAATTTTATTCACTGTAAAAACATAACGAGTTCTTAGCTGGAAAGCATGTAACAGAAGACTTACTTAGCTATGTTTACCTGGGGTAGTTCTGCAATTAAAATTGTCATGTACAACAACAGGAACCAAAGATTTTTAAATGGATGCTTTTCTTGCGCAGTGGTGGAATTCTTCTCCCCTTTAAGCTGATGGAAATTTTCCCATTGTCTCAAAGTAGAAATAGGAGTCGATTTTGGGGCTTCCAATATCTGCTTGTTTTTTTGTTGTTGAGGAATCCATCAGTTTATAGCTTATTTAGATGTCATTCTTGCATCTCAAACATTAAAATGCACCAATAATTGAATGCGAAAAAAATCTGATGTTTGATTGTCCTGTTCCTAACTTGTCTGTTATTGACTGTCATACGCACTGGTGTTGGGAGGAACCAGAATTTTTATGTCTATGGGAAGAGAAGTGTTGATCAAACCAGCTATAAGTTATGTTCTTGTCCTTTAGTCAGGAACTTATTTCTAGAGAAGTATAACAACTGACTGTTCTCCTTGAAAATATCACTTACTTTTTCTAATGAATACTTTAATCCTTAGAAATTAATAATACATGTTTAGTGTTTGGTCTCACCTTTAATTTTTATAGTGTGCATTCTTCTTGGTGCTTTTTCCGGAGGGCTAATATGTGTGGGAGGAAGTGCTTTGTGTCAGAAGGATTCAAGTTGTGGCTAATAGGCCACATGTGGCCTATTAAACTAGTTTATTTAGCTTATTCCCAGAAGCATCCTGCAAGCCAAATTAGTTGTTCTAATGGGGACAGCAGCAGCAACCTGCTTCAAGTCACCATCTTTCCTGTCTATTTGGTGGCTACTCATGCCTAGTGCTGTTGCTCTGCGTTGACTTGCTGAAGAACGTGATACCATACTTGTCCGCAGGTACTAAGCAGCTGCTCTTTGTCCCCCTCCAGTTCCATATTTTTCAGTTTGTGACCCTCTGACTCTCATATCTGCCTCTTGTTTTCATTTTTTGTCTCCTGAAACCGTATCACTTACCCCAGGTTTCTTTCTGTATCTCATCCTCTTCTATTTTAGAGTCAAGGGTGGGATTTAATTTGGTAAGGGATGGGCTGATCCCTGCTCTTAATGGGGAAAACCAGCTGCAACTATGAGTAGCTCTAGAGACAATAAGCTTAGGCACTTCAAGCTGAAGGCAAGAGGAAGCCTCTCTATAAGGAGAAAGAAGTGTTGGAGTCATACCTGAAAACACCAAAGGTGGCCAACATCTCCAAGTCACGCAAGGAGAGCTTATGACCATAAAAAATTCCTCATTGTCCACAGAATCATACGAGGGAATGACATACCAACACACACTCTCTTGGATGCAGTCAGAGTGCTAACTTGATCCCTGAAGAGATGAAAATCCTGAATGATAGACATTAAAGCAGATTTAGAAGAAATAAGAGCGAAAGAAGAACTCCAAAGCAAGCAGAATCAGTTACAACAGGGAAAGTGGCTTATAGCATTTTCTCCAGACCCCGACAAAGGTGTCTGAGCAGATTACTATATTCTGGAAAGCAAGAAGTTTTAAGGACCATCTTAGGATAATAAAAGATCAGGAAAAACAGCTAGTTTTCTGGCAGACTGAACGTGTTTTAAGAGTTTTGTCTGATAGAAACAATCTCACCTCCCCCTGTAGCATGTAGTGGTGACTCCCTAGAAGACAACTCCAAACTCCAATACTTATAGATTCAGGCACTTCTATAGTCTCAGGAGATGTCTTTGTTTCCCTCTCAAACTGAACAGGTAATGCTGAATCCAGGTGAACTTGTATCTTCCACAAAATACCGTGGCGAGGAATTCCACAGCTTCTATATGCATGCAATGCTGAATAAAAAAAGAAAAAAAAAAAGGCAAACCTTTTTTGCTCTTGAACCTGCTTCCTGCTGGTTTCATTTGCTGCTCCTAATAATGCATACTGTATATTGCTTATATGAGATATACCATATTAGTACAGAGTATTATAAAAAATCAGTGCAGTAATAGGGGGATAAACTGTTCGGGAAACTCATGTGTTTACATCAATAAAAATGTATTCATGTTTGTATTATAAGGATGCTGATTCTATTGTAAAGCCAGCTATAGAATTGACTTTTTTTCAAGACATGGTTATCTTCATAGTGAGAAGACAATGAGGGGCTGTGTGAGCACAAGGATCTAATATGTAACTTATTGTCATCTATCTAGTAAGGTTTGTTTGTTATGTAGACTACTAATACATTGAAGAAATAAGTAACTTTTCCACTCATACATCTCTTGTCTGAATTTTTTATCTCTGTCCACTATTTGGAAACTGTGTCTATTTGTCTTTACCATGGGCAACTAAATTTCATGGTTTATGACTTTCGTAACTGAGATCATGCTTATTAATGATGTGTCCTTATTTCTTGAATATTAAGGAAATTAAAATTGTGTCCATAGTTTGCCCAATATTATTATATCTGTGTTTTACTGATATACACGGGGATTTAGATAGATGATGATTTAATCTTTTTCATGCAAGGCTTACTTTAAGCAAAAAACTTTAATGTATTATTCAGCATGGAAACACTAACAACAGTTCTTGTGGTTCCTAGAGCCCTGGTTAGCTGCAACTAACAAGATTTCCTAAACTTCAGTCCAAAATATTATATAAAGTGTCTTCCTGTAGGCACAAGAGGGTGAACATTTTAATTACAGGATTTTGGATTTCCATAATAATACAATTTATTGGGTTTTTTTTTGATCCAAAAGGCACTAAATTATTAGTGAAAGTCTCAGGACTCCATAGAATCCTTGCAGCACCTTTGGAGACTGAAAATACTTGTCACTTACTGGGCAAAAAATAGATCTTTGCATGAGTCTGTGATGGATTATGTTTAGTAATGGAAAAGCATAGCATCCTCTGAACTCTTATTATGGAATAGAGGGATATAATAAAAAAAATAAAGTAAGTAATACCATTTGTCTAATTAAAACCTTATTCTCTAACTGGATTAGATTACTTTCCTTTTTTCTTCAAATTCTTTACTTGAAAATTAATTCTACAGAAGATGGAAAAATCAGCTTTTATTTCTCATTGACCCTTTATTTTGTGTACTATGATTTCAGTGCTTTCACTGTTGGAAGAAGTTAGCAGTCTAAAATCTGAGCATTTCTAGTAAAGCCATTATTTTATCATGCCAGTTGACTTTCCCATGGCCATTTCAACTGAAATTCCATTCTGACATGCTTCTGAACAGGTTTTTTTTTAGCTATTTAAAAAATGTGCATTTGCTAAGAAATATCACATAAAATCTCTGTGGTATTTTCAGCATTTCCTTTTCTTCTGCCACAACCCTTTTTCAAGATGAATTTCATGTGGAGTCCACACAATTAGCAAGGGTCTTATCTTATAAAAGATGCAGTAATTGGAAAAGTCCAGACTGTTGATGTAAGAATAAATTTTTATTTAACAAAATATCTACAAGCTACAGAGTTTAATGCTTTTAACTATGTCACGAATTAACTCCATCTGGCAACTGAGCACCACACAGCCACTTGCTGGTTTTGGCTGGGATAGAGTTAATTTTCTTCATATTAGCTAGTATGGGGCTATGTTTTGAATTTGTTCTGAAAACAGTGTTGATAACACAGGGATGTTTTTGTCATTGCTGAGCAGTGCTTACACAGAACCAAGGCCTTTTCTGCTTCTCACCCCACCCCACCAATGAGTAGGCTGGGGATGCACGAGAAGTTGGGAGGGGACACAGCTGGGACAGCTGACCCCAACTGACCAAGGGGTTATTCCATGCCATATGACATTATGCTCAGCACATAAAGCTGGGGGAAGAAGAAGGAAGGGGGGGATGTTCAGAGTGATGGCGTTTGTCTTCCCCGGTAACTGTTACATGTGATAGAGCCCTGCTTTCCTGGGGATGGCTGACCATGTGCCTGCCGATGGGAAGCAGTGAATGAATTCCCTGTTTTGCTTTGCTTGTGTGCATGGCTTTTGCTTTACCTGTTAAACTGTCTTTATCTTAGCCCATGAGTTTTCTCATTTTTACTCTTCTGATTCTCTCTTCCACCCCACTATGGGGGAGTGAGGGAGTGGCTCACTCACTCCAGATGCTTATACCATCTGGAGTTAGACAACTCTCATTGATGAAACAGTGATTGATGCACCTTATATAGCTTGATAAACACCCACTACCATATTTACTTCTGTCTTAATTTGTGACTTCTGCATACAGATTTCTGCAGTTGAAAATGACAGAATACACTTTTTTAATATAGTGCAATATGCTAGCTGTGTTATAAAAGAATGGTCAGAGTAGCTATTTTCTAGCAATTTTTGAATAGTGCTGAATTTTGGAAATATGACTGTCTTAGACTTGTATTACAAGTGTATTTTTTGTTCTTTCATAATTATGCTATCTGGTCCATGTGTCATCAAAGAGTGACAAATAAAAGAACATCTTAGAATGCTGTTACCAAAAGGCTTGTAGGTAAAACAGAGGCAAAAAGTCCCAATAAAGAAACTTTATTCTCTGGAGGCCAGTGGGGAGATCCATGAGTCAGCTGTTGCTTTAGAGAAAAAGTAGAGAAAGAAATCCAAGATCCAGCAGGCTGCTGTATCTGTAAGAATTGAAGAAACAATACCATAATTTTCCTTCATAAATCTAACATAAAGGTATTCCTGTCTGACCTGTATGCTGTGGTGGTGCTGGTGATGTTTGACTGGTAAAGAGAAAGGCTGAGGAACTCTTACATGATTCTCCCCTCATTTTGTGCTAGTCCTGGCTTTGTTGTTTGATATGGTTATTGCCAAGCTGCTCACTTTAAGTTTCTTCAAGCTTGTGTACTCATATGTGTTTGGCAATCCACATGCACTCTTCCTTCAAAACCTGGGTAGAACTGCAGTTGTTTTTAGTTAGGAATTATGGAATACTTGGATTAAAATTGCTCAAAAAACTGTGTTGCTTCTATATCTCACAATGAGACAGTAAGAATTTGCTGACTCTGGTTCCAAGTTATTCCTCTAACCACATTCAGCATGAGATAATATTACCATTGACATCAAAGTCTAATTGGTTCTGCATTGTTTGTTACTGCGGTACTTCTGGCTATTCCCTAATGTCACAATTCACACTTATTCCTGCAGTTTACTCTCTATGTATTCTTTTATGGAAACCCAAAATTATTTATGATTATAAAACACAATCTCTCCCTAAAACAGGCACTTTTCAAAAATGGAGAAACATCTTGCACAGAAGATTACCATAAGACACCACTCACGCCAGTGGAGGTACTGGATATTCATATTAACTATTTGTGGTGTTTTTCTGCTTGTTCTATGGACTTCTTACACACTTGGGAGAAGAATACATACAGACCTGAATGCTTCTGGTCTACTCAAATCTGAAAGAGCAGCAGAAGGTGAAGAACAGCATGAATGCAGAACATACTGCAGATCAATTTAATATCACTTGCAGTTTGAAGTGGCTCTCTAGTGAAAGTACCAAAACCTGTTATCCTACAAAAAGGAATATTGAGTTCTTATTTTCTCCAAAAATAGTTGAGACTATGAGGAAAAGAACCTTACATAGAGATGAATTGTCTCATAGTCACACTCCTTACCTTCTTTTTGTTCTGGAAAGATGCCCATCTTTGCAAATCATCCATCCCTAATAGTTTACTTTTCATTCACTGGTGTAAGATACAAACTAAGAATTCGTCTAGTCGACACTGCTTGAGGCTGGTCACCTGCACTGCTTACAGATTGTGCTACACAGTCCTGAAACAGCTTACAGTTTAGTCAGGAGTGTTCTGCCCAACATCACAGGTTGAGTAACTGTTGAGTACTAATAGGGCAGAAAAATACTGGTTTACTGTTACTATTATGTTAAAATAAGGACTGTGTTCCTTCTTAAGAAGTGAGGTTATGTGGTACTGTAGTAGTTGTGGGCCTCACAGGACTCCATTTGGATGTGCTGAGACAATGGGAAAAAATAAATACCCCCTACTCATCTACTGTGCTTGGTTTTGAACTCATCCTACCTTGCTGCAGTCTTTGACATGCAGTTATTTTGTATTTGCTGGAGGAAATTTAAGACTTGGACTTGGCCACAAAAAACAAATGTCTGCTTCTTAGATGACACCTCAAGTCTGCAAAGCTAAGAATTGTGGTATTATAAATAGTATTTATTTCTTTGTTTGTATCAGGACTTGTGTTTATATCCTGAGATGAGATTTCAAAAGTAGTGCCAGAGGAGGTCTAACAAAACCCCAACTTTATTTGAGAAAAATATTGTTTAAACATTGATTTTATTGGTCTTCTAAGGTCCTCATGAAAAGGAGACACAATAGGAATATAGGATGGCATAATGCGTGGTTTAAAATATGTCACCATACAGGGACTTAAAGAGTAGGTGTCCACTTAAACAATTGTTTGGACTACCAGAATGTGATTAATCTTAAAATGCACAACGCAAACCTTTATAATCTAGAAAACTGTTTAAATTTAAGCATAGTTTCAATATTGTCAGAGCAGGATTTCAAGTTATGGAATAAAAAGGATTCTCTACCACATTATTCAGAGTTTATAGTACATTCAGCTAAAACTGCATCATCAGTTACAATGCAGTGTCCGTCATCCATGAGGAAATGTAACTTCAATTTCTGCAAGAATGTAGCGATTTAAACAAATAATGCCTGGACTTCCCAATAGATACCATCTTTCTAGATTTGACTGCTTTGATTCCAGTCTTTTCAATATAAGGACAATATTTATTTTCATATTTTGTGTACTAGCCAAGTACGCCATTGCCAATAAACAAATTATCCCCTTAGGTGAAAAATATATCCTTTCCAGAGTATTTGGCTCAACACAAGTGGAATGAATGGATCCAATTTATCAGTCACAAAATGAAAACTTTACTGAAAACTGCTGGTTTCATGGCAAGTGCTGACTCGGAAGCTCTATATGTAATCAGACTTTTCTCATTATGGATTTAAATTCAAAATCTCCTTCGTATCAGTGGACAGATGATCTATATATATATCAGACACTGCTTGTCATGCTAATCTGTATTATTCTCATTCCATAGTAAGAGTGGAGATAGGAACCATCTATTTGCTCTGTGTTGGAGCAATATATGACATGGTAGCACCTTGACTGGTGTCTGACGCCGGTGGGCAATCCTGTAAGACAAATACAAAAATTGTCTGGTTGTGTAGAGTGCACCAAGAGACTATGCAGAAAGAAACAATGAGCACTGTGAATGCCATTTAAAATCTGACTCTAGGACCTGTTGTTGTTAAACTTCCTATGCCAGGTTTAGGATTTCTCATTCTAAATAGAGGGAATAGCAGGAATACCTTAGTAAAGGTAAGCACAGCTTCTCAGTAAAAGTCCAGGTTATGAGGATTTTTACATGTGAGTTTTCCTCCAAATCTCTAAGAGTACCAATCTGTATATACTGTCACACATACCTTAGCTATGGTAAAACTGTAATTTGTCCGCAGAATGCCAAGTGGATTGCTGAAAAATAGACAAACTACGAATTGATCTTTTTGCTCCTATCTGAACAGCTTTGATGGAAGAGCAAGATGATATCCAGGACACGTAAAACAGGAAAAAAGGGCAAAAAAGGACATATAATCAATTAAGGAATGAATAAAAGCTGACCAATAAAAGTAGCTGAGGTAGTACAATATGATTAAAAGCTTGTTATAAGAATTACGAGAGTAACACCTATAAACTACTGACACAATAATAAAGACTGTTTTCCCAGTGCAAGTTACTATTCTTTACATGCCTTTTTCTGAGAATTTTTCTACTTGGCAAGCATATATAAATAAGTTGAAGTTCCAATTTTCTTACTCTTACCCTGATTTTCAGGTTAAAACTAACATGGTAATTCCAAGCCATTTCGGGGTATAGGAGTGGGGATTATAGTATATTGGTGAACTTTACTTACCACATTACTACGTTTCCTTTTAAACCTAAAATGATTTACAGCAGTGCTTACCCTTGAACATGGACTTGATGCACTTTAAAAAGTGTGATATCATTGGCTCCTCTTTTTACTTAAATTTAAAACACAAGGAGGGGAAGGACGAGTAATTAACAGTGCATTGATACTGTGGATTCTCTGGAGGTACTGGGGTTGCAGTGGCTGTTCTTGGACCCTGTCAACCTTTCTGAATCTGCACAAACCCTATCATGATTTGTTGCTGGAAGGAGAGGAGCCTTGTCTCCATATGCACACACTTCAAGATAGTACCCTTCATTCTGTTTTCTTCAGTTTTGAGGAGACAATACACAATCTCTGGATGGGACACATGATTTTTAGACTATTTATTAATTAGGCAGTCGTTTACAACATGATGTGAACCCTGCTTTAGCCAGTGGCCTTTTACAAATCAGCTTGTTAGCTACTCCACGCTAGCTAATGTTCTTTTCTGCACTTGCCTAACTTGCACTGAATGGGTGATCTCAAATTAAGTGTTTAAATGCTGGAGTTCATTCAGATCTTTGTGTGCTTTCTTGGTTGCTAGGATAATATTGAGCTAACATCCGTATCGCTTGACAATGGATGGGTCAGCCAACTGTGAAACCTATAAAACTGGGTCAAGAATAGTTCTGCCCAGCCCAGCAAGAGTGAGGCCTGAGCCAAAGGAAATAAGCTTTTCCCTCAGCTATTCATTTTCTTATAAATGTAGAGCTTATTGTACCAGATTCGTGAAAGGTAAAATCAAAGCATGTATGAGCAAATATAATGATTATTAAAACAGGAAAAAAATATTGATATTGGAACAGCCTTTGCAGCTTTTAGAGTAAGAGCTGAACTGATCTGAAGTTATCTGGCAGTATGTGAAAACTGATCCACTTATTTGTATTCGAGCCCTAGGTACAATCAAAAGAACATTTTTGACAAATACAATGGAAAATATTACAGCTATTTTGAAACTACATCAGCTCACATATGTTCTGAGATATTAACTTGGCATATTCCCTCCTGATTCCTTTGTAAAATGTGTCCCTCTTCTTATGATTGTCTCTACATTGGTGCATAAAGGCATTTGTGCTATTGACATGCATGGCTAATTTCTTATTTTGTATACAAGAAATACTGTAACAAAATGACTAATAAAAATATAATGTAAGTGAAGGTGTAAACATGACTGAAGGAATATTCTTAGCGGAAATCAGACTTCTTTGTTCAAAAGAAATGACCAGCAAGTGAAGATAGGTGGTTTGGATTGAGGTAACTGAGTGGATGTATTATTCCTGTTCATTAATAAATGCTCTGGATTTCCATAAAATCAAAAATACTTCACGCCTTTTAAAAAAGGTTTAATTCTTTTCAATGCTCATCTAATCCTAAATAAAAAGAGTACTTGTGCTTTGTATTCACTTGTCTGGCAAGGGCCTATCTTCAGCCCTGCCAATCAAATTACTTGGTTTTGTTATTCTTAAGTATATAGATTATTAAGTATTATGTATAAATACTTGTTTCTAATTGACTTCATACAGTCATCCCGTTTCACACTAGTTAACTGCCACCAGAGCAGAAGGTCTTTTAATCTTTACCTTGCAAATTTTGAATTTTTACCTTGCAAATATTAATAAGCTATAATATTACCTTGAATATTGCCATAAAAATGTATAGGACTATTCTAATGATTAAAATTTTACAGGACTAGTGTTTCTCCACTTCTCTCCTGAGTTTCAGTCATGCTACAGGGACAGTCTGTTACAACACTTTTGGAGGTGTTCAGTTAGTTAATGTCTAACTGAAAAACATTACTGTTTAGCTGACTACTCTTCAGTAATTATTGTATAGTCAT
This sequence comes from Pterocles gutturalis, assembly GCF_000699245.1. Lineage (NCBI taxonomy): Eukaryota > Metazoa > Chordata > Aves > Pterocliformes > Pteroclidae > Pterocles > Pterocles gutturalis. The sequence goes on from NW_010137884.1 coordinate 18,074, forward strand.
TATGGTGTCCTGACTGCATCGACAGAAATATATTCATTTGTTAGAGTTAATATTAAGTTTGTATTTTGATGCTTAGATTTAACACCTAGATAAAATTACCTACTTGTAATATGTGCAGTATGTTGGCTGTTAAATGCATAAAGGATTTTTGTGGCCTGTCTGTTACAATTCAGTGGCATTGCTGATCCTTCAAGTTGTTTTACTGAAGAATGATAACTGAATTTGCAAGTTGAAAGATTGTTTTGCTTTAGAGAAATGTACTGTTTTTGTAGCTTGCCATAACCTTCCAGCTGATGGGTGGGTTTACAATTATTTTATGTGTTTGGGAAGAGAAAAGAGAGAAGATATAAAAATGAGGCTGAGGGCACCAGTTGGAGATTTACATCTCAGAATTTCCCACCTCCCCTGTCTTCTCCAAAAGGTAAGAAAATAAGCATCTACATCCAGTTTTAAACTGAGTACTGTGTTGTTAGAGAACGCTCTCCATTCTGGACAGCAAAAGGTGGCACTGAAAAAAGTCAGAAGTTCTTTGGTGTCCTCGCTGCTGCATGTGAATGTGCACACCAGGTGCTAACCCCAGCTCTGCAGAGTGAACAGGACTCTAGCACAGTGGAAAACAGATCCCTGGTATCTAATATGTTATCTCACCCTTATAATATGAGTGTGACTCTAATGTGCTTATTATTGCCGATGAGGTGCCTTTTACATCAGAGGGTAGTTTCTTTCTGTTCTTAAGGAATGTATTTTCTGGATCCTTTGACTTCAGTGAATCTGCAGTCTGCCATCATCTATCACAGGTACCTCACAATTCTTCGCTTCATTTCATTTAGTTTACAAATCTTTCTTTTAATTTCATTTTCACTTTAAATCAAAGACGAATCCATTCTACAGCCAAGTCTGATGATTTTTTATAAAAACTGGTAGAAAGAATACCTTAGAGCGTCTATAGTCACACCTATAGCATGAACAGTCACAGGCGGGTGCCTCAGGGAGTGATGTAAAAGAGGGCTACATAGTGCTCCACTTGCAAGATTAAGAATGGAGCATTGTGCAGCCCTTCAGAGCTTGCAGCCAAATACCACAAGCAGTTATGTGGATCTGGCTGTGGCCCCAAACCAGTTGGCTACATTTCTTCAAGGGCAGGGTATACTGCTGGGCCTCTTAACCAGCCCCTGTGCAGGAGAGCTCTGGTCACTGAGTACGGTAGGATGCAGTTGTTTATTTCCAGATGTTCTTTGTGCACCATTTCCTCATCTCTGCAGCCAGAATGTAATTTTGAGTTTTGGCACTAATGAATGTTAAATAGGTTTTTTACAAGATTTGTTTTGTTGTGACCAGTAAAGGGCAAAACATTTTTTTTTTCATTTCAGTAAGTTCCTTAAAGCTCCTCTTATTCCCTACTGTGAGTTACATATCTGATGTTGCTTGGTGAATGCTGGTCCTCAAGTCAATAAATGTGGTTTTGGAGGCATTTCCTCTCTGAAATTAGTATATGCCTGTCTTGAAAGGAATGAATTATTCACACCATCAAGTAAACAACAGTAAATCTTCATCTGAACACCTTCAAAAATTTATATGTTTAAACAAACTGCCCTTATAAATAACCTTTTACGCAAAGGTGGAATTGTTTTTATATCTCAGGGAGTGTAGGAACCTAAATGTCATAAATAATAAGGATAATCTTTCCTCTTTGGTACTCCTGGAAACCCCTTCTCTTCCTCCAAATAATGTTTATAAAATACTGACAGCAATAGACTAGTTAAGGTACGATCTGGCTATGTTATCTAATCAATTTATTTTTGATTGTCCAGCATTTACCCCTTTTGGAAAGAATTTTGCATTACTTCTAGGTCCAAGTTTGTTGAATATGCTATCATCTAATACTTGGTTATACAGGGAAGCTACGTTTTTCCACGATGCCCTCAAGCATACATATTGCGGAGACATGAAGAAGAGTACATATGTTTTTAACACAACTTTATAAATCTCTAGTTCACACATTTCTGGAGACAGAGTATACCTGGGAAGCATAATTACAGGGTTTGGTCAAAAACACACTCTTCTGAGAAAAGGAAGAAGTGAAACACACACCATAAACGTCAGGTTACCTCTGGTGGGATTTTGGGTTTTGTTTGTTTGTTTGTTTTGTTTTGTTTTTCCCATGCAGAAATTTTTTCTGAGCGGAGAAAGATAACTTTGGGCACCTACTTAGGGCTAGTGGGTGTCTTGCAGTTACTTGGAGAAGCAATAAGAGTAGCAGTATCTGTGAAATGACTGGAAGTCTGCCACATCCATTGTGCCTGGCTAGTAAATATGACAAACATCTTTGTCACAAGCATGATATGGTCCAACTGTATGTGCACTCATTTGCAGGTCATTTGTATAGCGCTAGTATTTCTGTTGGGGAAATCCTCTAGAGAAGCTGGAGAACCCTCCTGGGGATGTCAAAAATGCTGAATAATCAGAGCATTAGACTGTGAATCAGGAGATCCAGTTTGGCTTTGATGCCAGCTCTGTGATGCTGGAAAAGTCACTTTACTACCAGATGTATTAACTTCCCTATTTCGATAATGGGCATAACAATAGTGACTTTTTTTCCCAACTGTTTCTGATATATGGACAAAACAACTCTGTTAGAGATACATATGCCTGCTGAGTTTAACATACTTTTCACTCCAAAATAACCATATGCCCATTAGAACCAGAAAGCAGTGTTTACTGAGCTACGGTTGTGGCATAAAGGAGGAAATAATAGCCAGGATGGCGAACATAATTTAAAAGAGTTTTGATTGATGCATGTTGCAAAACTGGAGTAAATCTGTTCATTGTCTATAGAATCATAGAATCATTAAGGTTGGAAAAGACTTCAAGGATCATCAAGTCCAACTAGCAAACCAACACCACCTAACTCACTGAACCATGTCCCTAAGCACCACATCTAGACGTTTCTTGAACACCTCCAGGGATGGTGACTCCACCACTTCCCCAAGCAGCCTGTTCCAATGCCTGATCACTCTTTCAGTGAAGATTTTTTTTCTGATATCCAGCCTAAACCTCCCCTGGTGCAACTTGAGGCCGTTTCCTCTTGTCCTATCACTTGTTGCTTTAGAGAAGAGGCCAGGACCCACCTCACTATCGCCTCTTTTCAGGTAGTTGTAGACAGATGTGGTCTCCTCTCAGCCTCTTTTTCTCTAGACTAAACAACCCCAGTTCCCTCAGCTGCTCCTTGTAAGAGGGGAGTTAGTCAAGGCTAAGGCATGCACTACTAGAACATTACCTAGCATGGAAGTTCTTATTTTAATGGTAGAAAATGAGTGGAGGACTGGTACTGTCCTGATTTTGGCTGGGCTAGAGCTAATTTTCTTTTTAGTAGCTAGAATAGCATTGTGTTTTATATTCAGTATGGGATTTGGTGTGAGAAGAATGTTAATAATATACTGATATTTTTACTTGTTGCTAACAAACCAAGGACTTTCTAACTTCCCATGTTTTGCTAGTGTGCAGGTGCACAAGAAGCTGGGAGGGAGAATAGCTGGAGCAATGGATCCAAACTGGCCAATGGGATATTCCATATCTTACAATGTCATGTTCAGCATATAAATGAGGGTTGGCCAGGAAGAAAAAAAATCAGATTCACATTTATTTGATGGTGAAGGAAGTTTCAGCCAGAGGGACAAGAGAGAGACATGTGTTTTTCATTAGTCCTAATACTATCAGTTGCTCTAAGATGTTAAGAAAGCAAAGTTACAGCAGAAATTAGGACACTGTGTTATCATATTTCTGTGAGTGCTTGTGTTCAGTGCATGCAAACACTCTTCTTGCCAGGCTGAAATGTCAGGGCACTGAAGTTATATTGATCTGATGGACGGTCAATGGCTCCATGTCAAAATGGAGATCAGTGACAAGTCGTGTCCCTCAGGTGTCTGTACTGGGACAAGTACTATTTAATATCTTAATCAGTGACATAGATAGTGGGATTGAGTACACCCTCAGCAAGTCTGCAGATGACACCAAGCTGAGTGATGCAGTTGATTTACTTGAGGGAAGGGATGCCATCCAGAGGGACCTTGACAGACTTGAAAAGTGGACCCATGTGAAGCTCATGAAGTTCAACAAGGCAAAGTGTAAGATCTTGCACCTGGGTCAGGGAAATCCACAAGATCAGTACTATCTCAGGGATGAAAGGATTGAGACCAGCCGTGTGGAGAATGACATGAGGGTACTGGTGGATGAAAAGTGGGATATGAGCTGACAATGTGTGCTTTCAGCCCAGAAAGCCAACTGTATCCTGGGCTGCATCAAAAGAAGCGTGACCAACAGGTCCAGGGAGGTGATTCTCCCCCTCTATTCTGCTCTGCTGAGACCTCACCTGGAGTACTGCAGTCAGCTCTGGGGCCCCCAACATAAGAAAGACATGGACCTGTTGGAGTGGGGCCAGAGGAGAGCCACAAAAATGATCAGAGGGATGGTGAAACACTGGAACAGGTTGCCCAGAGAAGTTGTTAATGCACCATTGCTGGAAGTGTTCAAGGTCAGGATGGGCTGGGCTCTGAGCAACCTGATCTAGTTGAAGATGTTCCTACTCACTGCAGGGGGTTGGACTAGATGACCTTTAAAGGTCCCTTCCAACCCAAACTCCTCTGTGGTTCTATGATTTTGTGGAATACCTCTCATATGAGGAAAGACTGAGAGATTTGGGGTTTAGACTGGAGAAGAGAAGGCTTTGGGAGACCTTATTGTGGCCTTTCAGTACTTAAAGGGGGCTTGTAAGAAAGATGGAGACAGACTTTTTGGTGGGGTCTGTAGCAGTAGGACAAGGGGTAATGTTTTTAAACTAAAAGAGGGTAGACTCAGACTAGGTATAAGGAAGAAATTTTTTTGTGATGGGGGTGGTGAAACAGTGGAACAGGTTTCCCAGAGGGATGGTAAATATCCCATACCTGGAAGTATTCAAGGTCAGGCTGGATGGGGCTCTGAGCAACCTGATCTAGTTGAAGATGTCCTGCTCTTTGCAGGGGGGTTGGACTAGATGACCTTTAAATGTCCCTTCCAACCCAAACCATTCTATGATTCTATGACAGAAGGACGTTTGAGACTGACCAACTTTCCCACATCTCCTGCTTCATGATGATCCCAGGATCAGCTTTATCTGGCTGCTAGTATCCATTCTGCTTGGTATGTCCCAAGAGTAAGAAGACATATACCAGGAAGTTTGATTGCTGTCTGTGATACAAGGTGAACTAGAAGAGTCTGGTGGAGGTGAAGGATTGTTCATGTACCAGCATCTGGGTTTTTGAGAGATGAAATTATGTACTTACAAGCATGACTCCATTCTGCTGCTTCTCCCCCCTGACAGTAGATGCAGTGAGGTGAGATGATAATATACTTTTATGGAAACTGACTTGTCTATGGCTTATCTGTTTGTAAAAAAAAAAATAGAATAAACCAAGACAAAATAAAATCACAGCAAACCTCCCCTCACACATTAATCAAGTAATTGTTTCTACTTACTGTGCAGACTTTTGCATTCAGAGCCGGGAGGCAGTCCCAGCCCCAGGCATCAAGCTCTCTGGGCATAGGGTCAGGCCAAGGCCAGGCTGGTATGTGGGCCTGCCAGTGTACCTGGCTCAGCAGAGGCCAAGGCTGGGCAGGGCTGGGCTGGGCTGTGGGGAGCTGCAGACTGGCCCTGGTGTGGTGTTGCTGGGGCAGGGGCTGATGGTCCCAAGGGGCTGAAATGGGGTCCTGGGCTGTGGGCAGGGTGGGGGAGCCTCAGGGGTTGGGCAGAGACAGGCAGGACTGACAGTGCCTCAGTGCCATGGCCAGAGAGAATATGAATTCTATGTTCTTTTTAAATTTTTGAAAATATTTCAAGTGGGAACCAAAGGAATGGTTCTTTATGTATTTACCGATGACATTATTTTTATCGAAGTTTTTCAGAAGTCTTTTGAGGGTAATTGTTTTGAATGTTACATTGTTTAATTATTAATTGTTAGTCTTGAACTTTTTTGCAAAGCCCATGTTTGATTTTTTTTACGTGACCAAAGACACATTTTCAGAGGTTCAGCTAGTTATAATGCATTTTTCTGAGCAGAATTGCAAAGAATGCACATAGACACAATATTCCTAGCTAGGTACTCTTGTACAATGTTCCACCTAACAGCTTCTCCCCTTCAGGAGCAAGCCAGTTTATTTTGCTGAATCAGACAGAGTAAGAGGTTTATAGAAGTCTGTCATAAACAGTGTGCCAGTATTTGGAAAACTGCAGTGATATGAGTCTAGTACCTGGAGAGCTTGATTTTTTTGCATAGCTCACTTATAGACCTTTCAGAAGCTTTGGTAAGTATATCAAATCATATAGAAGATGTAAAGAAACCTTTGTAGACAGCCAGTAACTCCATAAACTTGGAGTTTCATCAAAATTTAAAGAGTCATCTTTTAAAACATAAGGAGAGGAACTGACCTCTGTAGTTTGCATGATTCAATACTGCTAACATTTAAACTTTCTTCTGCTGTAGCTAGAGCTCCCTTGGTTTTAAATCTCTTCAGACTAGATGTTTCTAAATTTGGCATTGGTTTTTGTTTGCATCTGAGAAGTCCTACATACATACTGTCAACTAGGAAATAATAGGGAATAATTTGAATGAACTGCTGTTTGAACGTACTTCTCAGCTAGCACATGACTCGTGACTATATTTGGTATACAGATTCTGGTCTACATTTTGTTAATCCCATCACCGTTTTTGTGTGAAATACAGAGGTCAGTAAAAAGAAAGACAAAAATGAGCTTTCCATTGTGCAATAGTGCTGAACTTTACTGTTAAGTTATTTTCATATAGACTTTCAAAACACCTTAAAAACTGAACAAGAACTGAAGAAGAGAAAGAGTCAGCTACATTGACAAGCGGGCACAGAGATCCATGTGTTTTTTTTTCTGCTTAACAAGGATGTGAGGATGCAATACAACCCTACACCTTTTTTCCCCATTTAATAGAACAGAAAAGAACAAAAAGAGCTAACAAAGCTCAGCAAAATCTGCAATCATGTCTCAGGAGATGCACTGTCTGATTGCTCTGTGACATCTTCAGGTCTGAGAAATTCAGACAGCAACTCCGCAGAGATGGGACATAAAGGAAAATCAGAGAGGATGCTTGGATTAGCTTCTTCCTCCCTCGCCTGTTTCCACAATGCAATGGTGGGTCATTCCTCCAAACACACACAAGACTGGTTCAACCTCCAGTGCGCTAAGTGGAGTCAAGGTCAGGAATAATGTTTCATCTATGTAAAATGAGAGGCACACGCATAATACAGTATCCATGCCTGGACATGACATCAGGGTTTCTTTCTGTAAGAGTTGACTTTTATTACCGGCTTCCTCTAACTTTTGAAAACAATGGCACTTAGGCTTGTCAAATGTCCACAAGGATCTTCAAGTCTCAAGTAGAATTTGTTTTCCTAGTGACTGGCTTTTCTAGGACATCTAGAGAAGTTGTTCTATGAGACCTAAAGCTTAAGTCCATGTCTTAGTTCAAATAAGGAATGGAGAGACAGAGTCATTAAAAGAATATGTCCACAATGTCATAAAGAAAATAGGCACTACAAACAGTTTTAAGAGAGAAGAAAGAAATCATACAGATTTTAAAGATAGATTCAGTGTCCGGTTAAAATGTATTTGAATCAGATTATGTTTTTGTTCTACAAAGTAGATGTTTCTTAAAATTAGAAGGCATTATTTTCATCCAGTACTGAATATTTATTAATGCAATTTTCTGCCTGCCTCTATTCTTATGCTGAACTAGTTAGTGTACAACATAGTCCAGTTTCACTCCTGGGTCTCAGAAAAAAATCAGTAGAAATACTCCATCTGACTTTTTTTGAAGTTTACTTCAGGCATTTGAGCCAGTCACCATTAATGGATAGCAACAGAAAGGAAAGGAATGAAGAGACTTCCCTGTTTGCTGCACATAGGTTAGGAAAAACTCATCTTGAATTTTTATCCAAGGACATTTAGGCTAGAAATATCTGTCAGTCATTACAGACTAACTCATTAATTTGACACCGATTGCTTACAAGCCATTTTCTTCCTTCCTTTTTTGAGAGATCTGATTTCCTGTTGACTAGCTTTCAGTAACTGCTATCGCCAATTAATGTCTTTATCTCCATTACTGTAAATAGGTCTTTTCTAGCAGGCAAGTTTTTCTATCACATTAATATGTTCTCATTTTCTTTTAAAATATACTCCTAAATAGACAATTCTTAAATTGCCTAGATACAGTGGATTTTTGTAACTCAGAAGTTCTGGGTTTCTTTGAGCAATCTGTAACATACAGAAATCGTGTTTGTTTAATAATGCAGCTGTGCATGAATTACTACTGTTCATTGTTTTACAGTATAATACAGTATTTATGCCTCAACAATGATGAGTTTTGAAACATTAAACTCATAGGAAGCAAGCCACAGAAAAATTAGGACTAAAATGCTGACATGTGTTTAAGAAAGAAGAATCAGAAAAATTCTTCATGTCTAGAGGCTTGAAAAGAACGTTGAATTTGGGAATGTGCTATAACTGAATCCTGGATTAAAAGCGAAAGCAAACCTCTTATGAATTTCTGTATGAAATAATGATATTCACAGTGGTCCTCACTACATGTATACTTTTGTTTAGGTTATTTTCTTTTATCTTGTGCAAGCAGGGAATGTCATCTCCATGGATAACATGCATATAAGACAACATCTCCAGACTTTTTCAGATTGAAGAACAAAGCATTACGTAAATTAAACTGATTCTCAGCATATTGTTTTTGTGGAATATTATATTACCGTATTGTATCAGACCAGTGATATCTCTACCCCACTGTCTCTTTTGTTTACACTATTTCTATACACTTCTTCCTGACCACATCCAGAAAATAATTTAAAAAAAAATTTTTTTTTTAAAACTCCATGTATTTTAAAATACTCCTGTTACTTTCATCAAGCTAACCGCTTGGTTTAGTTGTACAAGAGTGTATCAGGATGATTACTCTCTGATACAACAAAAAACCATGGAAAAGCAGAGAAGACTTTGAATTTTGTTTGGTCCTTGCCTTGGAAACTTGAAAGGGAGTTATTATATCTAGAATATCTTTTCTTCTTTGGCATAGTTTTTCTTTGAAATGAGAAAAGCTGGATTTGTTAGGAGGAGTCCTGACAAATAAAAGATCTAGCAAAGCCAGGTGATAGAGGAAGTAGTTTTCCATGTATCAATGAATCATAGAATTGTTTAGGTTGGAAAAGACATTTAAGATCATCGAGTCCGACCATAAACCTGACACTGCCAAGTCCACCAGTAAACCATGTCCCTAAGCATCACATCTACACATCTTTTAAATACCTTCAGGGATGATGACTCAGCCACTTCTCTGGGCAGCCTGTTCCACTGCTTGACAACCCTTTCAGAGTAGACACTTTTCCTAATATCCAGTCTAAACCTCTCCTGGTGCAACTTGAGGCTGTTTCCTCTCATCCTATCATGTGTTATTTTGGAAAAGAGACCAACACCCACCTCACTACAACCTCCTTTCAGGTAGTTGTGTAGAGCAATAAGGTCTCCCCTCAGCCTCCTTTTCTCCAGGCTAAACAACCCCAGCCCCTCAGCTGCTCCTCATAAGACCAGCTGCTCTAGACGTCTCACCAGCTTCGTTGCTCTTCTTTGGATGTGCTCCAGCACCTCAATGTCTTTCTTGCAGTGTGGGGCCCAAAACTGAACATAGTATTCGAGGTGTGGCTTCACGAGTGCCAAGCACAGGGGGATAATCACTTCCCCAATTCTGTAGAATCAGTCAATAGAAATGTTCTGAATTGATCGAATGCTGAAAAATACCCCCAGTTATTATATATTTCATGGTTATTTCTATCATACTTTTGAGTTTGCTGGCTTTTTTTTTTTTTCAATTAGTAGTCTAATGAGTTACAGTGAATTTCATGCACACATCTAATCAAGGTTTAGATTTCCAGAAGCTTCAGTCAAGACCTGTTATGTTAGTGCCTATCATGAGAAGGTTTCAATATTTGCATAGGAAATTAGTTTTTTGTCACTCAGGCTTACTTCACAACGGGTTCTTGATGCACAATTCGTAATAGAAACCATTCAGCTTGATAATATCTTGCTGCTGAGAATGTGCTATGATGCAAAGCACCTTTAGAAAGTTTTTTGCTTTCCGGAGATCCAGCTTTCATGTTAATGGAATGTTAACGATGTCCAGAAAACACTTGGATAGATTTCCTTACCTAAAGTTGTGGAAGGCAGTTTTAGCCAGCTGTGTTAAATGTATGCATTGGTAAAAAAAAATAATTAATATGTGTGTTAAAGAATAAGCCCAAGGTGCAAAGTTCTCCTCTGAATTTAGCAGAAATTCAGAGCCAGTTGTCTCTTTCAAGCTCATGTCCACTTTGAAAAGGTATTTGCCCTGCCTGCATTCAGGACACATATACCCAAAGCAAAGTCACTGTTTTATCTATAGGCTGTGTGGGTTAAGAAATTTCCTTAAAAAATTGTATGGGCTGACATTCAAAATACACAAGCATGTTTCATATCTGGCTTTACCTCAACGATCTTCAGTTACTGTGGTGATTACTCAACTGCTTTTCTCTAATTAAAAAAAAAAAAAAAAAAGAGGTTGTAAAAGTAGTTCTTATCCCATTCATATCAATGGCAAAATTCTGAAATATAATTCTTTGTACTGAGGGAGAAAACAGTGTAAGCTCAGCAATATTTGTGGTTTATTTCCAGCTCCTACAGGTAAGATAGCCTGGAGCTGCAGGTGCCATTCCTTGTCTCAAAGCAGACTCTCCTCTATTGAGTTACTCGGCTGGTAGCTCTGCCAGTGGAGAAAGCAAGTGTGTGAAGGGGGAATTTACAGGCAGCGACTTTTGTTTTGCACAGCAAGCTGTCTCAGGCAGAGGCTGGATCTAGGTGTAGTCTGTATTACTGACCAAAGAAAGTGCTTCCTCTACCAGCTCCACTTACTAATGGCTTCCTCATTGCATCTTTCAGAAAACAGGCAATGCATAAATGGAGCAAATAGCACTGCTTCTGCTGTCCTTCTGCTAAGGCAGAAAGGAGAGGAAAAGTCTACTCTAATTTCTGTGTTCAGGCCTCTTGATGGATACAGGTTTTCAAGACTGTAGAAATGCTCACTAATAACAAAGAATAGCTTCTGGCTATTTGGCGGGGAACTACTGTAGAAGTCTGGACATAGAAAGTCATTGAATGAGGAATTTTAAAGTAGTTACATTGAAGAATGCTCACATTTCAGGTTTCACATCGCCATCATATGATGTTCACAGTAGAAAATACTTTCCTCATTCCATATGTTTTCTGTAAAAATCTGTACTGCTATGAGATACATTGGACAGATAGATTAAAAGAGTCCCACATATAAGGAATACATGAATTCTCATATGAGCTTTTTGCTCTGGTACAATACGGTATTTCCAGAAGCGGTCAATTTGTATGCTTTAATGGAAGATGTAGGGATAATGTAAATAGACTTTTGCATTCAACATGCCCGTGAATTGTTTGTTAACTGGAAATAAGCTTTTTTCTTATTCAATTTAACCATTGCTGAATATGGACTTGAGCCCAAAGAAGTCAACAGAAGTCTTTCCATGGACTAAAAAAGGCTTTGAATCAGGCCTTGTTTTTATAATTAGATTTCTTCATAGAAGGCTCTTTAATTGGTACAGTATGTTCCTTTCATACAATAGGGAAAAGTGGAATTTCTTTTAGTAGCAGATATTCATAGATTAGAAGGATGGAACCTTTTCCTTATTTAAATATCACAAGAGATTAGAACAGTGTAATTGGAAAAGGAAGTGGGCAATATGGTATGACAGACAAGACAAATACGAAAAACAATGAATGATAAACAGGTAACTTATCTTGTTTTTGGTGTGAAGAGCAAGAAGTTTCCTTCAGTCGGGGATGTGAATTGGTATAACTATCTTGGTGTTTATACATTTCTAGGAGCTGAAGAATAAGACATGTTTTTGTATTTTTATATGCTTAGACAGGCCAAGGAGGTAAATGATGCAATGAAAGTAATTCTTCCTAGGGTAAAAAAAATTATCATCTGCCAAGTAGCACCAATCCAAACATTTAGAAACTGTAGCTGTAGTTAAAAAAACATGCCAGAGAATCGCCATTTTACCCTTACCTCATCCAATACATGAAGCCATGTTGAAGGCTGTGTAAATTAATGAGATTTTAAGAAATAACTCACTTTAATTTCTTTAAGAAATGTTATAGATTGAGACTTTATGGTACACACTTATAAGCCTTTCTCTGTAATCCTGCATTCTAGAGTCTACTTATAAAAAAAAAAAAAAAGATGAAGATTGATATGCCCGCATAACTGTTGCTGTAGGAGCTGGGATTAAAAAAATAAAAACAACACTATTGTGTGAGTTGCAATAAAGTCACGTACATGAAAAGAAAATATTCCAATGGCCCCTAAAGAGAGCCAAAATCTGGAGTTGTCCTGTGTTCTCTGGAAATTTATTATATAGCTGTCAGTAAGTAATTTCAGTTCAGAGGCTTCAAATCTCATTTGCTTTGTTTAGATTTTGTGATGTTACAAGCCCATGGTTAAGGAGAGGTGGGTTTGTAGCGGAGATGTGCAAGCTATAATCTGGAAAATGTTCTATGAAATACTTTGGAGAACAAAGCCTAGAACTTAGGGTGGATTTGGGCAGTCTGTTTGCAGCAGTTAAAGTTTCTTGCCCAAGCTAGCAGCTGAGAACAAGTGTTCCATTGTTTCATCTAAACACATGGGAAACAGATACCAGCTCTCATATAACATAAATCAGCTGCTAATTTTGTTGCTGGGTGGGAGAAACCTCCCTGATGGCATGTTATTGCACACTACTATTGCACTGTTCTCTGAAGTTTCTGACACAGAAACCCATCCTACTAAAGGGGATGGTGTGCTCCATTGATCATTAGACTCATTCAGCATGGCAGTTCCTGCGTTTCTTAGAGAAAAGCATGATGCAAGGTGAGAAAAACTAAAAATATCCGTATGCTTCTGATGGGAGCAGCTCTTTTCAGTTAGGTTTCACAAGACTGTGCCACAAACTTCTTTATGAATCTATATGCCATATAAGATGTAGTAAGAGTGGGTAAGAAGTAAATCAATCTGAAATTGATATCTTCTAGAGATAGGCTCATTTTTGGTTGCTACAGTTAGGCGATTACCCATCTGTTCACTGATGTAAAGAGCACTGAGGTTTTGTTATTCCTTCCTCTAGGAAAACGCAGCATCTGAGACTGCCTAGGGATGTTTGATGACTTACTAAAATCGGTCCTGTGTCTAATTGCTGGAATCTGATCATCCTGCACTGGATTCTAGTCCCAGCCTGCTCTGCTGGGACTTCTGGTGTAAAAATGCAGCAAGTTCATACAATATGGCTCCTGTTAAAAAGTAGTTCAGAGCACGCTGTGTGAAAGGTGCTAAATAAGAGCAGCACATGCTGAGTTTATTTATAAAAGAATCTCACGGGCAAATAGTTTTCTGTGAATCTTCTTCCCATGAGCTCTAATTGCTGTGTGAAAGCCCTCTGAACAGGAACGTGAAGACCATTTTCTGGGCAAAGAGGAGGGAACAGCAAAGGTGGAAGAGAAATCCTGGTACTTATGGATAAGAGAGAACATGTCTGGAGAAGTAATGGAGAGAAAAGTTGACAGCAATGTAAAGCCATTTTTTGTTAGATAGCAGTGAAGCTTCCAAAACAAACAGTTTCTTGTAAGTGAACACTGCAAGGTGATAGATTTAAAAGAATAATAATAAATGGTCAGGAATTACATGACACTTTGATGTTGAAGAGTTTCTCGGTTACCCACTCTTCATTGTGCTTTAAATTAATGGATAATCCTAATACTTTTAATTTAGTTTAAAATGTAGAATACATGTGCAATGTTAACCTACTGCCCCATCTGTCTTAAGTAGAGCCAACGGCAGTCACAGTGGCATAACTACAAGGCCTGGCAAAAGGCCTGGTATTGCTCAGACATTGCTTAGTAGGTAGACTGGTTGGCATCTCTAAACATCTGTAGCCTGTCCAAAGTTGTCTGATGTCAACTCAGGCATGGACAACACTTTAAAATGAAAAGCGAAAAATTGTCTTTGAAACCCATAAATTAAAAGAAAAAGAAATGACCAGCCAAACTGGCAAAAGCAAAAATAACATGCACCATATACTCTTGACATTACAAAATAAATTAGAAAGTATATTATAGTTATTGGCACAGACACTGAGCTCTTCCATCCACAGTATGGGAAAAGTTACTTTAATCCATACAGCTTGAACACTGGTCTCCCACATCCCAATTGAGTGCTCTGACTGTGGGCCATAAAATCCAGGTACTCTCCCTTGCTGCCTCTACCCACTCCAAATTAATACCGAAATATATATAAAAACCAGAAAAGATACAAACGGGACACAATGTGGAAGGTGATGAATTCTGGCTGCTTTATCTGTCAGGGAGGTGGGAGACCACTGATGATATCTACACTCAATCTGGGGCAGAGTAGGCTTGCATGTCAGTGATCAGCATTTCAGTACGTGCTTTCCCAGCTGCTCTGCTGTGGGGCTGGGACAGCTGCTGGGGAAAGAGGTCCTGGGCCTGTGAAACCATTTCAACAGAAATGTAACTAGAATGGTGCCAATGCTGCAAAACATCTTCCCATTTTACAAAAAGCAAAATAAAAAGGCAACCTTTGTTGTCCAGTAACCTAAAAACTTGCTGGAAGGTGCTTAGTCAAAACTGAAATGCTTACATTAGAGAAACTCAGGAACCAATTATTGGCAATGAATCCAGGCAGGAGGTTGGGAGATCTGTAACATAAAGAGATACAAATTTCTAACATTTCAGTCCACTCAGCAGAATCTAATGAGATAAGACTCTTGTTAAGCAGAGAAAGCAAATTGTGGGAGTATTGGGTATGAGAACTGGCATTAGAAATCAGCAGTGACTCAACTGACAGCATTCTAGTATTTCCCCACACCCCAGGCAAAGCCTTACATGCAGTGCAACATCTGAGGATAAAATTTAACTGAAATTAAAAGATGAGTTGCTTGAACTAACTCTGGTCTTAGCACATAATACAGTTTCTGCAGGACTAGGAAGATGGGACTCAGATGTACTAACAAACTCAAAAATAACCCCTGGTGCTTTCTAAACAAACAAAGCTGTTCGAAGAACATGGAATTTCAAAGCACATTAGATTTTTTATTTTACCTCTTTTCTATGTGGTTTGTTGCACATTTGTAGTTCAAATTGAAGCAAAGTCTGTAAGAATCTTGCTTCTTGGATCTGGTACACATAAAGACATATTATCATGTAATCAGCTTAGAAATTTTTATGGTACCAGAACTGAACTGCAAACCTAGCTTGATATGACTTCCAAACCCATCTACAGTCACTATTTTTAAAAACAGTCCTTTACATTAAGTTACAACAAGGGGGGGGGGGGGGGGAATGGGGGAAAAGACAATTTAATACTTTTTTAAAAATGAAAATAAAAGGGGGGGGGGGGGGAAATGGGGCAAACACACATTTTTTGGACTTACAGGGAGCAATATCTACTCCTGTATTCACAGTATCTTTACTCTTGTCTGTTAAGTGTACAGCTTTCTCACCATTATTATGAATGCACATATAATTAACCTTGGCAACTTGGATCTCAGACTTTTTTATTAAATACAAACTGCTCTGGTGCTACAGCTGAAGTAGATGTAGAAATTGGTAGTTATAGGCAGTTAGTTTTCATTGAGTCATTCTGAGCTGCAGGCCCCAATACTGTAAACCAAGAATTTGATTCTCCGTAAATTTACAAAACCTCATGTTCTGTATTTTCTCTATGTATATATGTGTGTGCCTATTTATAAGTAGCAACAAAACAGCAACAAGAAGAGAAGAGTGGATAAGAAGGCAAAACCAGAGAAAAGGCAGAATCTCTCTGACTTGCTCCTCATCCTAGTTTCAATGTAGAACTGTCCTTACAAAGGTAGGACTTTTAAGAGGATGGATGCAAAAAAGAATTTGTGATGATGTGGAAATAAGTAGAAAGTGTGTGCTGGGGTTGCAAGAGGATGATGAAAACCAGTTGAGAATGAGTGGAAGTGCAGAAGACAGCATAGGAAGCATAAAAAATTGGAAGGCAGTCAAAGCATGAGAGACAAAGATAGAAGAGGCACAAGAAAAAAAACTTCAAGAAAAACAGATTAGAATGAAGATTAAGTTTTTGTGAGACCATTCTTTTTGAATATTGCTGTTTCTAGCACAGACCTAGCCTGTGGTTTGCATTTTGTCTAGAGACTGTGATCAGTATTTTGCTCTGGCATTTATTTAAGCTATCACCAGCAAAGTCTGAGACTCAGCTATATAAGTGTTTGAGGTGAAATTATTTTTTTCTAGCATAGTTTTGCACTCCATACTTCCCAGATATTTGGAGCATAAGCAGAACGCTTCCTTGGAGACCATGAACTATTTGTGTCAGAAGTCCCTGTTCTGAAACTGGAATGGCAGTCAGTGTGTCTGCTCAAGAACTGGACTTGCACTTGCTTGGAAACATTGCCTGTCAGTATGATCAAAAATACAAAATACAAAAGAACTATGTCTACCCAATGTGGAGACACTGAACTAATTGCTAGACACTAATGTTAGAGTCTCTGCTGAAGTCCAGGCTGAAACAGTTTGGGATAGAGTCCTGAAGGTTATTGGAAGCATTGTGTGTTTCCAAGTCATGTAAAAGTCTTCTTCCTATTAAATGAATCTTCTTTTGTAAAAGTCTCAAGAATACTGTCCTAACCAAGGTCTACATTCACTTTTTAAGTTAATTTAGTGTTACACTTTCATTTTTCCACTGTGAGTCATGCTGCTATAATATAGCTGCACTTCAGGGCTCACCAATCCCATGAGTGAGAGATTTCTGTAAGCTAGAAACCTGCAAATTTTGAAAATGCTGAGTTGAAGTCTCAGCTTTCAAAAAGGACAAATACATTTATTTTCATTCCCTTCCTGAAAATACAGCACATTTGGTGGATATGAAAGTTAATGACTGTTTTTGTAGATATTAATCTTTCATCCCATAACCTGTACAATTGTAAATAGTCTTGTGTCTCTTGGCTTAGCTCTTACAGACTAAGCCAGTGTCTTCTCTGCCTCTTATTCATATCCAAGTGCGTGCCTAGCCAGAACTACCAAAAATGTGAGATATACCATCTGCCCTGGGTAGGTGGAAGGTTTTTGACCTTTTGTAGTGCTACATTATGATTCTGCATCTACAGTTGATTCCCTGCCTGGGTACAGACACTTAATCTTCCTGTTGTGATTTGTCTATTAATAAATTTGCCAGTGATGCTTCATCTGATCTTCATACACTGCAATAATTTCATTTGTGAGACCGCCCTCCAAAACACCCCAAAGGCAGGATTTAACTTTCAAACAGCTCCTCTTACTGAGGCAAATGCCCCATACAAAACTTATTTACAGATGTCAATTAGGAACTGAGCTCTCCCCAGGAAACAGCCTCTGTTGGTGGCAGGAAAATAGTGGTCACCTGGAAGTTCACTTCCCCGTATTGTACATGTACACAAATTGTAACTTTTCTCTGTTTAGACCTATTTCTGTTTTAACGTACTAAACTAAATGATGTTGACAGAAGGTCCATTCGGTGGATAAGGAACTGGCTGGATGGTCACGCTCAAAGAGTTTGGTCAATGGCTCGATGTCCAAGTGGAGACCAGTGACCGCAGGGGTCGGTATTGGGAACAGTGTTGTTTAACATCTTTGTTGGAGACATGGACAGTGGGATCGAGTGCACCCTCAGCAAGTTTGCAAATGGTGCCAACATGGGTGGTGCAGTCGACTCACTGGAGGGAAGGGATGCCATCCACAGGGACCTTGACAGGGTTGAGAGGTGGGCCTGTGCAAACCTCATGAAGTTTAACAAGGCCAAGTGGAAGGTCCTGCACATGGGTCAAGGCAATCCCAAGCACAAATACAGGCTGGGCAGAGAATAGATTAAGAGCACCCCTGCAGAGAAGGACTTGGGGATGTTGATTGATGAGAAGCTGAACATGATCCAGCAATGTGTGCTTGCAGCCCAGAAAGCCTATTGTGTCCTGGGCTGCATCACCAGCAGCGTGACCAGCAGACCAGGGAGACCTTATAGATGCCGTCCAGTACTTCAAGGGGGCCTACAGGAGAGATGGGGAGGCACTCTTTGTCAGGGAGTGTAGCAACAGGACAAGGAGTAACAGTTTTAAGGTGAAAGAGAGTAGATTTAGATTAGGTATTAGAAATAAATGTTATAGCGTGAGGGTGGTGAGACACTGGAACAGGCTGCCCAGAGAAGCTGTGGATGCCCCATCCCTGGAGGTGTTCAAGGCCAGGCTGGATGAGGCTTTGAGCAACCTGGTCTAGTCGGAGGTGTCCCTGACCATAGCGTGGGGTTTGGAACTAGATGATACTTAAGGTGCCTTCCAAACCAAACCATTTTATAATTCTATGATTCTATGATTCTGTGCTTGAGGGTACTTCCACAAAGGACTGTTACTCAGCCTCCTTAAAACACTTGAGTGGCCTATGATTTGAGCATGAAATGTGAACAGCTCCAGTTAAACTGTATGGCCTTTTCCATGCAACTCAAGTACAGACTCACTCATGTGACCATTAATTATGCAAATAGGACTGTCCTCACCTTAATAAATGTGTTGAGTTGTGAGAAAGCAAGTGGGTTTTAATGGCTTTTAAATTAGACAATGTAGAAACCATTAGACATAATTTACCTAGGTGTAATGCCAAATAGGTCACAAGTGAAAGAGTTGTATGCACCAAATTCATCCATGAAAAGTGTTTCTGATACACCACAGAGAAAGTTAAGTTCTGTCTTTATTATATACCTGTTAGTTTGGGAAATTCCTGAAATACAGAAACTGTAATTACTAAGCTTGAATGGACAATTTGTGGTCGTTTGAAAACTCTGTATTGTAATCTATAATCTCCAATATAAGCTCAAAAGCGGCCTCTGAGCTGCATTTTCATGTCTTGTTTTCCAAATTCACTGACAAACTGTTTTATATTGTAGACTAGCAACTACACTCACCTACCTTAACATCATGTGCCAGTTAGAATACAGGTTGCTGTTGTTACTGCATGTCATGTTACAGGGTTCATTCATTCACACAGTGCTGTTGGTGTTAGCTTAGTTGTAAATGAGCATTATTAACACATTAAAGGTGATGTATTGTATCATATGAAGATGTACCTGTGTAGGACACTGCATTACTATATAGCAATCATACAGTGATAAGAGTGGTCCTAGACACTGGATGTACTTGAAGGGATATCTCTTGAATGTGTGAATTTTGAACAGTAAACAATTCAAAATTCTTTCATGGTATAATTAGGAACGTTTAAGAGCTGTGTACTGACTTGACTTGATGTTTTTCCATGGTATATGCTTATGATAAAACCCTTTAATCAATCTTATCATCTCCTGATCTCGTGACAGAACAAGGGGAAATGGTTTTAAACTAAGAGAGGGAAGATTTAGGTTAGATATTAGGAGGAAATTTTTCACTCAGAGGGTGGTGAGGCACTGGAACAGGTTGCCCAGAGAAGCTGTGGATGCCCCATCCCTGGAGGCATTCAAGGCCAGGCTGGATGGGGCCCTGGGCAGGCTGCTCTAGTGGTTGGCAACCCTGCCCACAGCAGGGAGGTTGAAACTACATGATCTTTAAGGTCCTTTTCAACCCAGGCCATTCTATGATTCTATGATTCCATGATTCTATGATCTCAATCCAAAAACTGTGCAGCCATCCAGTACATCATTTGATATCCCACTTCCCCAAAATGCTTCCACCTTTCACTCGCATGATTTTAACTGGGTTCTTCCGTAGGACTTCCATCAGCAGCTTATTCCATTAACTTAAATGGGTTTCCTTGAGTTACTGATACGATGATCTCCTCCTTCAGTTTAACCTGCCATGACTTTGAATGACTGAGTGGCCTGTGTATATACTTGCACTTACAGTTCTGTCCTTACATGCTTTTCTTTTCCTAAATGATGCATTCCAGGCCACTCTGAGCCACTGAAATACTGTTTTCATTGACCTGAGATCAGCCAGGCTGCCTTCTGGTATGTGTTTCTGCATCAAGAGAACATAAGGCCTGCCATACCTAAGCAGACATACAGCTCTTCTAGCCCAGTGTTGTGCTTCTGAGAAGGACCACTAGATGAATGTTTAAAGCACAGCAAGAATAAAATGACACTTTGCCTGGTATACCCTCCCAGCTTCTGGATGTCAGAAGCTTAGGGTTGCATCTGGTGTGTTAATAAACCCGGATGGACCTATCTGCCATGCATTTATATTTTTGGCATTTACAGTGTCCTGTGACAATGGATTCCACAGCACAATTACGTATTATATTGAGAAGTACTTCCTTCCATTTGCTTAAAATCTGGCACCCAGCAGTTTCATTGAATGTTCCTTAGTCCTTGTCTTGTGTAGAATAATCACCCCTTGTTCACTCTCCTCATGTTTATGATGTTCTTGCTATTCTTTTTGCTTCTATTCCATTGGAAGAACTCGTGTTTTAAATGTTTTCTCACTGTGACTGGGCTTGGTGTCAAAGTTAAGAATACACTTTCTCAGCACAATAGGATACCAAGAATTAATTTTTTCAAAATATTTATATTATAATATAAAAACTCCTGTGTTTAATGGGCTGAAACATTATAGTGCCTATTGGTGTTTTGTTCTCCACAAGTGACATGGATGTCCCTATTTAAATAACGCTTATAACTTAGTATGTTTATATAGTCTTCAAAAGAGGTCAGTTTTGACCCAAAATGTGTTTTTGTTATCCATGCTTTTCATGGTACATTTCTCTCATTCATTCTCTCAGGACACAAGCTATAATACTTCAGCTTCACTTATGTTCCTATGGATTCACTGGCCATTATAAAAGAGCACATAAGACACGCATGGTAGGAGGTAGGTCCAAGCCTTTTAGACACTACTTAATGTAGCTAGCACAAGGGTGCTTTACATCAGTTTGGGTAAATCTCTGATTTTAGCATATAAATAATTTTATGTTATTTATAAAGTAGCTGTTGAAATAGTCTTGGCTAGTAGTCTCCCCTCAGACTTCTCCTTCAAGAAGGAGACTTGTTCTGGCCATAGAAACTGAGAAAAAAGGAGAGAGAATGTGTTATAAAATTTGGATTCTGCTAGGTTTGATGGTGTGTGGCTGGCTTACCTGGAACTGACCAGGATTCAAGTCATGTGTAGGGATAGATTTTATGCAGAATTCCCCTGATTATGGCCAGAACAGAAGTAGTCCAGAGTTGAGTTCAGGTCTCTGGTTTCCATGTCTTCTAGGGGCTGTATCAGGACTCAGCAAAGTGCTGCCTAGAGAATTAGAGCAGCAGGGTTCAGGACTTTTCACCGTTGTTTCAAATCTTCCTTCTGTCCACCTGTGCTTTGCACATTTTCTTTTTTTCCTCTTGTTGTCCACCTCCTCTCTATGCTCTACACTCAGCAGTTTAGCAGTGGGACTGGAAATAATTATCCCATGTTTGTGACAAAGTAGATATCTGATATTCATATGACTTGCCCAGCTTCTTTTGATTAAGATGGGAAGAGTGTTCAGGTCTTCTGATTCCTAAAACATTGATTAACAAACTAGTTTCTGTTTCATGAAGAGGTCACAACCGTCATGTCATGCACTGGTATTCACAACTACTCTCTCCAAATTCTTGCCTTTTCAGAGCACAATAGCTGTTCCTTTTTCTTAACAGCCTTTACTGTGATCTAATAAGCTACCTTAGATTGATGTTACTGCTTTCTACATTATTTCTTTAGTTGTAACTCCCATACCTATTGCTAAGACTGGCATGCTTTTGTTCCTCGTTGGTGGTTGCACATATTAAATTATAAAGCCATCACTACCAGATACAAATGCATACCATCAGCTTTATTTCCTTTGTCTACTACACTATAATCTATGTAAGTGAAGCTTCCATTTACCACCACTTTGGCCTCTGCACAATTTTCTCATTTTAACCATGCTGTTGTTTATTCTGGTTGGCTGGCCAAAGACCCACTTTATAAATTGAATCACTGAAAAAGCTTTAGCAATAGTCTAGTGAGTTCACACAGGTACTGTTTTTCTCATATGCTTCTCATACCCTTTAGCGGAGGGAAACACAATTGGAGTGTTGGGGTTTTTTTTGGTTGGTTGTTTTTTTGTTTGTTTGTTTGTTTGAGTAAATTAACATTTGTTATTGTTGCTAAAAGATTTGTTTGCTTGCTTAAATCAAAAACTTTCACAAGTAAAATAATATTAAAGGGGCAGATGTCACTTTTTTTAACAGTTTGGTAAATCAAAAATTTTAGCAGATTGCATACTACACTGAATTTGTGTCACCTGAAGTTTTTACTGTCAAAAGTACAGAGGGCAGTGGTTCTGGTAGCATTGGATCAGCTTAGCTGATAATGCAGTTCTGATGACTTTGAGACAGAAGGTTCAAAAGTAAATAATATTTGAGAAAGTCATGATTCACCACATAATTTTAAACTACCTAAAAACCCCTGCAGATTTTATTTCCAAGTTTATTAGCTTTTCATATTGCTCTGACACTCTAAAACTCTAAAAAATCATGACAATACTAGGCAACAAATAAAAAAATGCCTTTTTTATTATTAAAGATACATATCTAGTGATTCAGGACATAGATATCCCTTTATAAGGAATTTTAATATTTTTGTTAACTTGGTCTTTGAATAGTGTTAGAAAACTTTTGGAATGGTGGAGTATAACACCTACTAAGACTAATACCTTCCTCGAAACTTCTTGAATTTGAGAGCAATAGTGGTTGGATTCATATATCGTGTCGGGAATACTTCGGATTTTTTCTGTAAAACTGAATACTTCTTACATTCAGGGACTGTGGGAGGGCAGCACTATTAATATTCCTATTTCCATATTTATTATTTCTTTTTAACTGACTGTAATGACTCGCTAATATTTCTTGTAAAAATTAAAATCACACTTATTTTAATGCTGAAAATTGCCGACCATTCGAAAGATGAGAAGCTGACAAAAGGCACAGAGAAAATGTGGACAAAATTCCAGGTTTCATGCTGTGGGATTGTGGAATGCCTATTTCTTGATCAGCAGAAGATTTTAAAAATATGTATGGGTAGTAGATTTAAATTCTGTAGATAAGCACAAATACAAAAGATTTTATAAACGAATGATTTAAAGAAATATACAAAGCGGAGTGTGGTACATGAAAGAGATTTTCCCCCTTTTTCTGTCATGTGTGTGTTTAAGATGTAGTTAAGGTCTATTTGCTAAATCTTTAAACAGAATCACAAACACAGGTTTTTTCCCCCTTTCTCCACTGCTTTTCATTTCTTTTGCTATCTGATTTGTTTAAATGATATCTGAGAGCTAACAACCTTATTTTGGCTAAAGTGTGTTTTTTGTTTTATTTATCAGATGCTTTGCTCACACTCTGAACGTAGATGTTATGGTGCTGGAGGAAATCTCCTGTATACATACCTGTTCACTTGGCAGAAAAACAAAGAAACCCACTGTTGATGGTGGCAGCTTTGAACTTTTCTTTCAGGAATTCAAACAACAGCTAATTACTTGATCACCTGAAATAAATTCATGCATTCACTGTGGAAATATTTTCTCTACTGTCTAGCCATGCACCGTCTGTGCAGCACAATCATTTTCCTGTTATGGAAATTAATATTTAAGACAAATATAAAGAATTCATGGATCATATGGTATTAAATCTTTACTGTTACAGTAAGCAAAGACACGAAAAGATCATTGCCCTTCAGTAGGTGAATTGGCGGTTTCAGGCAAGTCGGAGATGCCAGCAGCTCTAAAGTACTAATTGCTGTTTTCTGGTAGTTTTAGCAGAAAGGTAAAAACTTCAGTGTGAAGAAATCTTAAACTAACTTCTAAGTTTTATAGATGGTCCCTTCATAGTTGTTTTGAGTCATGTTGGCAAGGTGGCTTCAGAAAGCCTTTGCTCTCCTTCTCACTCAATAGCTATTTCATCCTGTGGCATGAGCCCAGACTTTGAAGTGCTAGAAGGTAGTCAAAGAGTAGATTTTGTGCTTACAGGAACAATTTCCCGAGAAACTTGAATAAAAATACTCTGCCTCTGAGCAACTCTGAACGCAGAGAGTGTTCTGGTCCAAATCTGTTTTTGCTGAGAGCTCTCTGAAGGTATTGCCTTAACTATGCTCCTTTTTTCAACAGTACATGTTCCAAAATACTACCTTTGTTTGTTAAAAAAGTAATTTATTTTTACTAACTGAATTTAAATCATGACAATATA
Source organism: Pterocles gutturalis (assembly GCF_000699245.1). Classification (NCBI taxonomy): domain Eukaryota; kingdom Metazoa; phylum Chordata; class Aves; order Pterocliformes; family Pteroclidae; genus Pterocles; species Pterocles gutturalis. Next base: position 42,487 of record NW_010137884.1, read on the forward strand.
TATGCAAGTTAGATTGCTACAGTGGGAAGATACTCTGCTGATGAGAATATCAAAATACTCAGATATTAAATTCCTAAATTTAAAAAAGGAGGGAGTTTTGAAACTTCAATATGTATTTGGTTTTGTAACATTGTGTCAGTTTACTGGCTTTTTTTTGCTGAGATAGATTATTTGGTACAGTTAATTATCAGATAGATTTGTATTTACTGAATCCAATTAAAAAAGAGATAATCTCAATCATAGAACAAGAGAGAGTTGGGCCTTTCAGCAGATGTTTCCTGCTCAGTTCCAAGCTGACACAGATGAACTCGTGAAATGCCTATAAATTCACGACTGTGCATATGCCGTATGTGATTCACCTTCTATTTGAAAATTCTAAGGTCCGTACCTGAGAAAAAAGTTTATAACTGAAAGTCCAGAGACTAAAAGAGAAAAATTTAGGAGAAAAAAATTGTTATTTTCTGTTGATACATAAAGGAGGTTGGAAAATAAAAAAATTACCTCTGGTAAGCTGTGTGCACTCAATTTGGGTCTGAGGGAGCTCACTCCAGTTACTGGAGCTTTAGGGGAGGTGAAGCACCAGCTGGCTAAGTCTGGTGCCATGTCAGCCCAACTCCACAGCAAAATAATGCTCTCAACTGCGCCTTCTCCCTCCAGTGTTTTAACTTTATTGGGACTAACAACCCATGGAAGCCTCCTGTCGAATCCCTGATGTGGATGACTGTGGGTGATTTGATGTGTTGTGGGGGACATTTCTGGTTGCTGCCTGTGAATGGTCTGTGTCATCTGCAGAGAAAGGGGTACAAATGGGAACCAGTAAAACCCAAACTCATCATGTACTGCCACACTCAAGACTTGACAAAGAAAATTGTAACTCTTGGCACATACTGTGTTCCAGGGCCTATAGGTGGTTCTGCAACAGTGAAACGCTATTGCTGAGACCCACAACTAGAGAATTTTTTTTTGTTACGGCTGGATATTAAGATCACTTTTTGGTGGGTTTTTTTTTTTTAAACTTTTCAGAAATAACCAGGAATCACCCTGGTTGGAATCTCTTCATGATATAACATGGATATGAACAAATTTTCTTTCATGAACAAACGCAGGATTTTCTTTGTTTTGGAACCTTAACAAAGAGGGGTGACGAGTAAGCCACAGTAGATGTAATGTGAGATGTCTGGGGCATGACTTTGCAGTGTTCCGTGTATGAAAAGGATCCTAGAAACTGAGGGGGAAAAAAAAAAGAAATTACTATTGCTGATTGATTTTTCTGACTATTTTCATGATGCTAGTGTGTGGGATATAAATACTCCTGCAAAGGATCTCCTTTGCATCTGCTTTCAGTGAACCTTAATCAATAAGCCAAAGAGCTGCCTTTACAAGAGGTGGGTACACACATGCCCACTGCTCTTGGGTTTCTTCTCTTGCTAATTGTACACTGTGATTTTCTTTCTGCCTTTGAGTGGCAGGCTAATGAAGTTGTTTCACAGCAGAATTACCACAAAGGCATGAGTAAGGAATTAAAAGCTGGTGAACTAGAAATGTCAGCTCGGTGCAGAGCACCACTACTAACTGTTGCAATGATCAACAGTGCTGAACTGCCAAGTGCTTGCCATCACACATGAAGAATTCACTGAATTTGGCGCATGGCTCAATGAGACACCCATACCTTTGTGCAGTGCATAAATCGTATGTAATTTCCAATGTTATTTTGTTGACATTGGACACACATACACACACAAATTAGTGCTGTTTAGAAGTTAAATGGGTAGGCTTTGAACTGGTGGGGTGGGGGATATTTCAACCATTTTCTGGTTTTGTTTCTTCAGGACATGAGCCCTGTTACTGGCTTTGCTTTCTGCCTTCTTCCCCTTTTCAAGGGCACAGCTTTAAAGGGACGTGATGGATACTTAAAACCGGAGGGGCAAAAGCACGACAGTTTTATTAATACTCTAAAAATACAGAGTTTTATTTATGAAGTGTGCGAAGTATTTTAAAAGACAGTCTCAACACTTTAATTTTTATTGCCACTTGTCTCCAGTCTCTGCCAAAAAATTTCGACACTATACAAAGGTGCCTTTGTGGCCTAATGCTGTCCATACCTAAACTTCAGATTCTAGCTGTTAAATCCAGTTATACAAGACCTGTGTAAATTTTCATTATATCCATTATAACTGATTTCACACAAATGAGCACATTCTCCAACTATCAGTCAAAATAAAAAAGGAAGGTCCAGAACAAGTCTAACTATTAAAAGAAAATTCTACAGCACATTTCACAAGACTAAGTGTGTTACTTGGCGTCACTGGCTGTATTCCATCTCGTGTAATTAGATTTTGCCTACCTGAAATTCCTCCTGTAGTTCTAACAGGACATGTTTATTTTTTACTTCCTGCATGAAAGCATGAACTAATTTAGATTAGCTGAGTTCTACTCTAGAAGTGGCAAAATTTCATGTTAGATTACACTGTTTTATTCATAAAAACCACTTGAGCATGTAAAATGTTTCTCACATTTCTTTACTCTAAATGGAGTAAATTCCATCTGTCCTGCTTTAAATTCTTAGCCATGACACTATCACCATCAGCATTGAGATATTGTCTCTGCTTGATTGCTGTGTGAAATGTCAAAAATTCAAATGCTATCTCACCCTAACTAATTCATTTGAATTCGATGTAATGGTGTAGTAAGGGCCTTGCCTCTCTGGATCAGAATAGCAGCCCATTTTGTCTGGTGTGCTACTGCTGCCAGTAGCTCAAGTGCTGCAGATATCTGCAGTGCTTGCTTCTAGGGAAGGTTTTTTCCTAAGCTCATCAGCTAATAGTTGATGATGCCCTGAAGCCTGGAGGGTTTGCATCACTAATTGATTTTTCTTTTTCTTCTAACTATGGTGGTTTTGTGGCTGTTTTAAGTATGTATCAGCTCTATGGTGTTTATCTCTAATTCACTTTGAATTAATAGAGGTGAACATTAAATACTTCTGTTAGACAAAAAAGATTTTGCATGGTGCTTGACACTGCCACACTGGTAAAATCTTTAGGCGCACAGGCAAAGGCAGTAGTGTGGGCTTTTCAAATTCATTTTAAGCAGTAAAGAATTTGGGATTGTGTATATCTTTCATGGCTCAGTCAGCTGTAATTGCATGCCTCCCTGATGGCAGCTTCTGTTCTGATCTTCTGGTCTCATGTAGGGGCAGTGGCTTAGTAGCTTTTAGTTTTGGTCTTGTTGATTTTTAAAATATATTACAGACATATATCCCCTTTTTTTCTTCTGGAGGCGAGTAAATTACATTCTTTAGGATTATGTGAAGTACAGTGCACAAAGGCATGTCTTGCCATAGCAGCTGGAGGTGTTTTATTCCCTGTTGCTGTCTTTCAATATGGTTTCCTCATCAGTCCAAACTAAGAGCATGTGGCACTACACTGAGCAAGTCCTTGAAGAAATTTCACCCAATACCTATTGCAAAAAAAAAACCCCACCACTGAAAAGCCCCAACATCTGTCCCCACCTGCTCCATCTTGTAAAGTAAAACTTTCCAAAGAATGATTACACTGTCCTCAGCATCTTGCATTTTGTCCTAATAAACTTATTTCTTTATTTTAAAATTGTCTTTTTTGGAGTTAGAGCTCTCTCTGCAGAGATCTATTATACTTTTATCCTGTGCTTTGCACTTCGCTCAGGGCACCCTGAGTGCTTTATCTCCACAGTGTTCTGCCTCACAGCTGGTTGAGATCAGAGGGAGTGCTAGCTTTGGTAATGAATAAGGGGAAATTTATTCAGAGCTGAACATGAATAAAGGATGCATCCATATCTCCAACAAATAAAGGATGTATTTATTGAAAAGAGGAGCTTTGTCTAAGGAATATGTATCTTCCACAATCAGCCCACATATTTTTTGAAAAAATATTGATGAGGGCTATGCATCATCACTTCCATTGTGATAAATAGTGGTGACAGATAAGATATAGGCCTGGAGCTTGGGACAACCAATTGTTTCTTTAGGTATTTTCAAATGCATTAACATCATCACTTTCATTGTGATAAATAGTGATGACAGAAAGATAAGATATAGGCCTGGAGCTTGGGACAACCAATTGTTTCTTTAGGTATTTTCAAATGCATTAACAAAGTATATGACTTTTCACACAGATACTAACAAAAATTATTCATAACTTTTATCTTTCATCCACCTGGTTTTGGTCAACTACTTGTTAGATATGCACTACTTTTATTCATGCTCGAATAATAGTAATCCTCCATTTTAAAATCTGCTTGAGACCAATGTGTTTTCTTCCACTTAAAGTTCTCCTAGCTATCTTTTTCATCCAGGATGCTAATAATGGAGAATTCTGTCTTTTACTGAGGATTTAATATCAGGATGCTTGTACTACTAGAAATGTTGTCAGTGGGATCTCTTACTCAGCAGCATCCCTCATGATTTGGCTTAATAGAACCACCATAGACTCAGCAAGTGATTTGAGTATTTCTCCAGAATACGGTTATTTTTGTACGGTTCCCTCTACTCACACAGGAAAAGTTCCTGCTTTTATAAAGGGGGAAAAGCTAAATGGCAACTTGGACCACTACAATTTATGTTATTAATGAGCACAGCATAATTCACCCCTGAAAATGGAATTCTGCCACAGATTTCCATGGGACCCTGAACAATTTATTGAACTTTTATTTGCCTCAGTTTCTAAATTTCAAAGGTAGACATCTACAAACAATGTATTACTTATTTAAAACATGTTTTAAAAAATGGACTGGGGAAAATTTCAGGAAACAAAATTATTGTAATGTCTCTCCAAGCAGTCATTACTTGTACGAAGAAAGCACTGTAATACTAGACATTTCATGCCTGAATTCTAAAGAGATTTAACCAGTCCCAGGTTTTAGCTTTCAGTACAACGTGCATAGAGACTAGCTTTTAAAGTCCCTTGGTTTCAGTACCTTTCAAGAATTTCCTACAAGTAGCTCTTTCCATATTTTTGTGCAGTTTTTTTTGTTTCCATTTTTTATGTAGGGACATGTAACATATTCATTTTAAAAAAATACAAAATCAGAAACTGACACTTCTGCTGGCAATGTAAAAGTCTGATGTTGTTCATTTTTGCATCATGTGCACAGAGTTTAGAAATAATCAAAACAAAATTGGACCCAAAGATAAGTAGGGCAGAGACTGCCGGGTACATCTTCGTTAGTACTTGAGTCTACATCAGGGGTGTGCTTCTGAAGCAAAATTTCCTGATTTTCCCTGCTTAGGTTGCAAAACAATCCTGGAGTCCTTGGACTAGACTCCATTTAGATGAAAACAATTCAGCAAATGTACTCTGGCAGCACAAATCCTGTGCTCCACCTGCTCATAAGGGCACAGCCCCTGGGACTGAAGTCATCCTAGACTGCAGTAAAACTCCTGAACTGAGTGGAGGATCAAAATTGTGTCCTCAGCAACAGCTGTTTGACTCCTCCGACCTGTTCCCACTGGGCCTCACTGGTTGTCCCCCAGGGCTCCCCCACCCAGGGATGGCCCAGGACCCCATTTCAGCTCCCCAGGGCCAGAAGCCCCTGTCCCAGCAACGCTGCACCAGAGCTGGTCTCCAGCTGGCCACAGCTCTGCCTTTCCTGGCCATGGGCCCCGTGGAGCTGGACCCACCCAGTGGCCCACAGCCCGGCCCAACCTTGGCCCATGCCTGTCCCCAGAAGGGTGCCCAGTGCCTGGGGCTGGGGCTGCCCTGGTGCCTTGGTTGCCCTGCTACTGTCTGGGATAGTGGGATGGATCCTGGCCGACAGGACCTGCCCCAGCACCCTGTGGGGTCCCATGGGGTGCCTTCAAGTCCTGAGGATCAGCGTTTGGTGTGCAATCCTGCCAGCTAGTATCTTTGTGCATTGGATTTTGTTTGTCTATGGTCACAATTTGAAGCTCTCACATTTCAACCAGTCTCTGTGGGGGCCTGTGTCATGAGTGCACACTTTGTTAGATGAGTAATGTAGATCCTGCAAGATCTTGCACGCAGATCCAGCCATTTCCAACCCGAGTTCAAAATATTCAGTGTGTCCTGATCGTGATTGCTGTTTGCTGTTTATTTAGTGTCTAAGACGGAGGCACGTAGATCAAAATCAAGAATGTCATATATCAGCATTTACAAAGGAAAGAGACCTACCATAGGTGTGATTAGATATATACTCATGTAGACATGCATGTCATGACAATACAAGTCTGCAATAATGTCACGTTTTAAATTCATTAAGGACACCTTCCTCCAGTTAAACCATACCCCAGTTGTTGCTGCTATACTCTTTGAGCTCAGTTTCACAAGCTAAAGTACTGTGGGGCTCACATGTGCCAAAAGCAGGTTCGATTAATCTATTCCCTAAAGTTTGCTGCCTGTGTTGTACAGGTGGAAGCCACGATGACCACTATCCAGTATGTGAGGTCTGCATCTGAAGTTCAGGATGGGGCTAATGGCCTAGTCCTGCCTGACAAGTTGGTGGAGGAAAAGCTTTACTGTATGAATTCAGTGCATTGATTTATAGGGTGAAAGCAAAATGGGGTCACATAGGAACTAACCACATGTAGATGTGGCCACATTCATTTTGTCATGTAGTTGTTTTTGTAAGAGGTCTGTGCTGACTTTAATGACTCCTGCTTGTCTAGTGCTGGTTACGTGTACTACTAGGTACCCTTTAAAAATCATTAGCTGATTATTATTAAATACTGGAGCTGCTGCAACACAGCTGGGCAGCCTGCCCTGCTGGCCCAGGCCTGTCATTGCGTGGAGAAGGTATGAAATATCTGTAGGAGCGACATACTCGGGAATGAGCACCTAAAATGTCTGTCCTTTGGGTCTTCCCTTGCAGTTTTTCCTTCCATGTATAGAAAATGAGAAGCTGTCAGGGCAAGATATTCTGTTCTGCATTCCTCTGAAGAGGAAAGCATGAACTCACCAGAGCTCAGCAGTGGCTTCTGGAGCTGTTACTGCCCCAGATTTTGTGGCAGGCAGGGTGGAGGGAAATGGGAGTAGTGAGATGGGGTGAGGGCAGGGCAGTGCTCCTGTAGCTGTGCTGCCATTTCCCACGTTGATGTGCCCTCCTCAGAGCAGCACAAACCCTTGTCTGTCTCTACATGAGCTCAGACTGCTCCTAAAGCCTACTAAAACAAAATGAATTAAAAATTACTGATTGTAGAGATGTGTTTGGAAACTGGCATCTGACGGCATATTCCTCTCCATGTATGAGTGCTGCTTTTTAACTGGCTTCCTCCCCAGTTCTCTGTTTGTATGTTGTCCCAGCAAGGTGCGAACATTTTGGAGCAGTGACATAGATTGCTTTCTACGCATTATAAATGATTGTTTGTGTATAAAATAACATAGTATTGAAGACATGAGGCATGAGAAATTAATTATAAGAGGTGAATTAGAACAGAAGTGTTGTAGGGTGGTTGCACACACTGTGGTGTCCTTGAAGCTGCATAATGACACCAGAAGTCTCAGTGTGTGACTGCCTGACTGAATCACAGAGAGTAGGGAAAACCCACACGTTTAACCTCTGTGTTCAGAGGCATGTTCTTGTTCTTTAAATGCTGAATGCTTTTTCCCTTTGTTGCTTCCCTAAAATGGTTTATTTTTAACCATTCTGAATTATGGATACTTTTTATAGGCCTCTAAATTCAAATCTAAAGTAGTGTTTTTTTCTAAAACCTTAGACTGTAAACACCTGCAGAGTTTTATTTATTCATTTTGTTTGAAATTGATCAGCTTGATATAATACCTTGCCCGATCTGTTGCACTGTAACAATCATCACGGGGTTTGCTGTTGGGAGCCAGCAGAATGTTTCTTAAGGATCATGACTACATTAAGAGAAAACCAAACTTCATTAACTCCAGGGTTTGCCTAGCGTTGAGTATGTGTGAAATAGAATAAAGATGCTTCTTTAAAGTTTGATTTATTTTCCAGAAAAAATTGAATTTTATGCATTGTAGCTACAACCACTGCTTGGTTGCTTCTTAAGATTATATATGTGCTTCGCTTTTTACTCCACCTTTTAATCTGAATTTCTGACAAGAGCTGGAGAATCCTTAAACTTAAACTTACATTATGATGATTCACCTTAACGAGGAAAATGGATCTTCTGATTAGTGTTCTGGTTGACAATGCCTTTTCTAGCAATTTGTCTTCTCATCCTTCATAAAGTTGTTTCAGCTGATGTATTTATAGTTTATTTGAAATAAGTGTCATATTTTTAAAGTATACAATTTATGCTCATCTCAAAGATGTTTCGGGAAAAACAGGTGATACAGACAGATCATGAGTTTGAACTGTCAGGTTTAGATGTGAAATTTCATGAAAATGAAAATTGTCGAGTAAAACATCTCATGCCTCATTAGGCAGGACACAGCCAGAGTGTGCATCCTTCCACAGTTGACACAACTCAGATCAGGATTGCCTCAATGGCCTGAACAGCAAGAAAGAACACCACCTGAAAGGCTGAGGCTGCCTTTTTTCATCTCACGTGTAGCCAGCTATCTCTATTATGTCCAACTTCAAAAAACCCTGCTCTTTTACAAAAACCCAAATACCTTACTGAAATATTTATAAGCAAAAAGATAAAAGGGGATGATCATGGAGCACTGGGTATATTCAGACATGTGAAAAAGAAAGAGGCAGTAGTTAGTGCTAAGCTTGCTTACTGTTGTGTGTCTGGTTTGCTGCAGCAGATCAACCATTCTAGCATTTCAGCTGGAAGCCTGCTCTGAGAAAAGCCCTGTAATAAAGCCAACATTAAGAGTTTGGTGCTGTACTACACCTCTCCAGCGAAACGTGTGTCAGTGTCTCTTCAAAGTTATAAGTTGGGAACTGTGCAGAGCACTTCCACATGCAGCAACGGATGAAGCAATGCAATTATTTTGCTCTCAGCTGCTCTTTGTTGTGTTTGAATTCTTGTGGATTAACTCCTTTGGAGCAGCTTTGGCTAATAATGTTTGTCAGTAATATAAGAAGACTGGTGCACGTCTGGCTATCTTTCGTGTCGTTCGTACCATACACTTGAAAAGTCAGAACTATATCCACCTACGTATACAGGAACAAATATTTACTTTTGTCCAAGAGAAGTACATATTTATTTTGGTTTATAATATAAGTACATATTCTGCCTGTTTCTAATTATCTTCAGAAATAACATTTAATCTTTGAGTAACAGCAAAACAATATGTCAGACATCAGGCACGGCATTAGAGCTCTTGTGCCTAATAATGCCAGGACAGTGACATCAATGCAAAATTACTTTTTCCTACCTGGTGACCTGAAAGGTAACAGGACAGTGGTCCTAGGTGAACCCTTGAAAGTTCAGAATAAGTGCAACTCCTGACAGTGAGCACCATTAGTTTTTGCTGAATAAAAACTGGCTGGATGGCCAGGCCCAAAGAACTGTGGTGAATGGATTTAAATCCAATGTTCTCGACAAGTGTGTTCTCCAGGGCTCAGTGTTGAGGCCTGTTCTGTTCAATATCATTATCAATGATCTGCACAAGGACACCAAGTGCACCCTCAATAAGTTTGCAGATGACATCAGGCTGGGCAGGAGTGTTGATCTGCTTGAGGGTAGGAAGGCTCTACAGAGGGGTCTGGACAGGCCGGACCGATGGGCTGAGGCCAATTGCAAGAGATTCAACAAGGCCAAGTGCCGGGTCCTGCACTTGGGTCACAACAACCCCCTGCAATGCTACAGGCTTGGGGAAGAGTGGCTGGAGGGCTGCCTGGTGGAAAAGGATCTGGGGTTGTGCTGGCTGACAGCCGGCTGAATATGAGCCAGCAGCGTGCCCAGGTGGCCAAGAAGGCCAAGAGCATCCTTGCCTGCATCAGAAATAGTGTGGCCAGCAGGACCAGGAATGTGTTCGTCTCCCTTACTTGGCACTGGTGAGGCCGCACCTCCAATACTATGTTCAGTTTTGGGCCCCACACTGCAAGAAAGACATTGAGGTGCTGGAGCACATCCAAAGAAGAGCAATGAAGCTGGTGAGAGATCTAGAGCAGCTGGTCTTATGAGGAGCAGCTGAGGAACTGCGGTTGTTTAGCCTAGAGAAGAGGAGGCTGAGGGGAGACCTTATCACTCTCTACAACTACCTGAAAGGAGGTTGTAGTGAGGTGGGTGTTGGTCTCTTTTCCAAAAATAACACATGATAGGATGAGAGGAAACAGCCTCAAGTTGCACCAGGAGAGGTTTAGACTGGATATTAGGAGAAGTGTCTATTCTGAAAGGGTTGTCAAGCAGTGGAACAGGCTGCCCAGGGAAATGGCTGAATCACCATCCCTGGAGGTATTTAAAAGATGTGTAGATGTGATGTTAGGGACATGGTTTACTGGTGGACTTGATGATCTTAAATGTCTTTTCCAACATAAACGATTCTATGATTCTTTGAATGGATGAATTTTGATGAATACATCAGAATGCATTCCAGAGACACATTTTCAGTATAACCTTGAGAAAATGGTGAAAATAACATGATAAAAAAGAAAAATGAAGTAGAAGGAAGACTACTAATTATGATGGAGAGCACAAGATTACAGAAAATCAGCAAGTTCAGTTATAGGTGAGATGCACAGTTTCTGTTTAAAGAGACTATATAATAACATAAGACTGTACCTTTCCATTTTACCAGGAGCAGGTAGGCCTCGTAAAGAAAAGAATTCCAGTGGCTAAGAGGCCTGGATAACATGCCCTCCCTAGCTTGTGTTAATGGCACAAACAGATTTTAAGTAAGATAGCTGTATGGAAGTTTATCTTGTAGTCATCTTGCTTTGCACTTTCAGAATATATCTATGCTTTTTACTGATTACTGACACAAGCTTCAGAACATGCTTAAGAAGGAAATGAGGTGTTTATCTATGCAGCTGACTGGAATATTTGCAGCAGATTGTTTTGACAAGTCAGTATTTTTCTACAGAAATGCATCCTTTTTGAAAAGTTCACCAGGTAGGATTAGCACGGTGTTCTTCGGGGACAGAAAGATGCCTTGCTCCGAAGACATTCTCCCCCTGGATTGGACAGCCACATCTTGGTCTGGGCACTGTCCTGCTTTCCTGATCTGAACCAGATGCTTTGGACTCTCATATTACAGGAAGGTATGCTCACCACAAGGCTTTTAAAAGGCAGATGTTTCTCACTCAGACTTTCCTTTTTTTTTTTTTGAAGCTATTGCTATTCTTAGGAGCAGAGACTTAACAGAATCACAGAATGGCTGAGGTTGAGAGGCACCTCTGGAGATTATCATCGATACAAATTCCCTGGTTCAAAGTAAAGTCAGCTCGGGCAGGTTGCTCCAGGCTGTGCCCAGTTGGGTTTTGAATATCTCCAAGGATGGAGACTCCACAACTCCCCTGCCTAGAGAGGGAGGAATCCTGTTCCAGTGTTCAGTTGCCCTTATGTTTAAGTGGAATTTCTTGTATCTTAATCTGTGCCCATTGCCTTTTGTTCTGTCACTGGAGACCACTGAGAAGAGTCTGACTCCATCTTCTTTATTCCCTCCCATCAGGTATTTTGCACATTTATAGATCCCCGAGCCTTTTCCTCTCCAAGCTGAAGAGTTTGAGCTCTCTCAGCCTCAACTTGTATGACATCCTTCAAACCCTTAATCATCTTGGTTGCCTTTTGCTGGACTTACTCAGGTATGTCCATGTCTCTCATGTGCTGGGGAGCCCAAAACTAGACACAGCACTGCAGGTGTGTTGCACCAGAGCTGAGTAGGGGAAGGTTCACTTCACTCAACATGACGGCAACATTCATCCTAAAGCAGCCTAGGAGGCTGTTGGCAGCCTTAGCCCCAAAGGCACATTGCTGGCTTATGGTCACCTTGCTGTTCACTGGGACCCCCAGGTCTTTTCAGCAAAGCTGCTTTCCAGCCAGTAACTCCCAGTCTGTACTGGTGCATGGGGTGATTGCTCCCAGGGTGCAGGACTTCACAGCTGCTTTTGTTGAACTTCATGAGACAAACTTCTTGTTTGCCCGTTTCTCCAGCCTGTCAAGGTCCCTCTCAGTACCAGCACAACTCTCTAGTGAACCAGCCACTCCTCCCAGCTGCTGTTTGTTGTGACACACACCCTGTCCACTGGGAGCAGGCAGATAGGCTCTCTTCTGCAAAGAGCTCCAGCTGGAGAGGCCACAAGGCTTGTCCTGGTGTGGGTAAGGTTCTAAGAAGTCAAAAGCCCTAAATAGGTAGAAAACTTTTACTACCTGGAGAGGTAAATGAGGAAGCAAAGGAGTCATCATGATAAAAGTCATAAAGCAGGAAGGTAATTCTGACCGCAGCATTTTGAATCGATTTGGGGAAGCCAGCTCAATACTGGGAAACAAAGCTAACACCTGTAAGACAAAGCAGTTGGGATGTGAGATGAGTAGTGACTGGATAAATCTCAACAGGGAGAACAGACTGTATTTGGAGATATTTCAAAGGTGAACTAGCAAGACTTGAAAACAGCCCAGATGTGAGACCTTGGAGAAAACGAAGTCCAAAAGTCATCTAGGAGAAAAACTAGGTGTTTTCTGATTTTGCTGCCTGCACTCTATCAGCACAAGGTTTGCATTAATATTGTGGAAAACGCTTTTAAGATTTTGCTTGGAAATCGCCTTATAACCTGAACATCAATAGTTAAAGGAAGTTCTTAACAGTGGTGTTTGGGTTTGTTTTTGGTGTGGTGTTGTTTTTTTTTTTTTACTTTCAAGCTCTTATAGTGATATTTTACACTGAAGTTTTTGAAGTCAATTATATTGGGTCATAACTTACATGAAATGACATGGCTGTGGTTGCTACTTCCAAAGAATGACTAAGTCGTAACACAGTTCAACCAAAGGTGCACAAGTGAAATGGATTTTGAAATCAAAATACACTGTTAAATGAATAGCTCAGATCTTAACTACTCTAAATCATTGCCATTCCATGACAGTCAGTGTATTTGCATAGATTTGTTCTTGTGGAGGATTTGACTTGTGTTTGAGTTGCTAAAATTAAAGTAGGGACAAAATCTTCTTTTAGGCTCAGTGGGGCTTACAGACACCTATCCTCCTGTGTTGGTAGCTGTCCAGCTATGCCCAGTTATGCCAGATCCCTAAGAGAATGGCTCCTCAGAGCCAGCTGGTATACAAAGACACAGCTGTGGTTGATGGCGTTTCACAGGTTGTAATTTATTAATTGGATGGCTGCTGTTTAGCAAGACTTGGACAGGTTTCCTGCTTTGTCCTCCCCTTCCCCCTCACACCATCTTGTGGGTGTACACCCCTGGAAGACCACAGTTAATGAATGTTAGAAGGATGTATGTATAAAAAAGACATGCACACACCTCTGAATATAGTTAATAAGTAGTATTCCGGTAAGTAACACACTAGGAAACTTAGCACCATTCCTAAGTTTTGTAAAACAAATCATGCAATGTGAAAAAAAATAAATCTTTCAGTGTGCAGCTTTTTCCAAATTTCATGGATTATTGTTCATATCTTGCTCTGGCGTCAGCTTTGCTAAAGGAAGTAATGAAGAAGGAGGGAAGGGAATTTCTTATCCTTTCCTCTGTGTGATGACAAGAAGAATTTCATCTATAAGTTTCACAAAGTCCTTATTCATGTAAAATTTCGGTTGTGTTTAATCTGCCATCTCCATTGACTTCTGTGAGAAATTTTCCATGAGCCAAGAACTTCTAGGTTTAGACACTAGAGAGATTTGGTTTTGTTTTTGAAGTCAAGAGAGAATTTGTCAGGGTATGACTGACCCTCTAGATTTATATTGCTAACAGATAATTTAGTTTATAAAATGTGCTTATGGAAGAACATCGTTACTGCTGCAATCCATTGTGAATAAGAGTTTTTCGAATTACTGAGTAAGTGAATAAACACAGTGTAAGTGCAAAGATCAGCTAATGTATTTTGTGCATTGATTTCGACAATTACAGACCTGTTTTAATTATTTATGATCCTTCATGTATTAATAAACGATCTGTGGTGTATTTTATAAATAAAATGAAATCTTAGTATTATGACAACTCACCACAGACTCCTGTATTTAATCTTTGCTGAAAGATGGGGAAAGACATTCAATGTTTAATACAGATTATACAGTATAGCCACTGTATTCCATGGTATTAATTTGCTCACTTTCAGTCTGAATTGATTTTTTATGCAGGCTGGAGTATCTGGAGTTGCCACGGCAGTTCTCTTGCCTGCATAATAAATGTGCGACTTCATTTCCTCTTGAATCGGCAACACAAGCATTTTTTTTTCTCTAAGGTTTGACCCTTTATACAGATAGTTGAAGAGTGCTTTGGGCATAATTACAATTGCCAGGGAATGCTAAGGGCAGGCTGTTCCACAGAGGAGGATGAGCGGGGAGCAAAGGGCAGCCCAGATGCAGCAACCCCACAGCATTTAAGCAAGGCCATGTTGGTGACAGTGACAGGTCCTGTGGACAGTCAGTAATCATCAGACAAGATGAGGTGATGAACCTGGGGTAGGGTTCATCTGGGGAGTGCAGTAAATAACAGCAGGAGACAGAGCTAAAGACTGAGCTTGGGACTGGCACTCGTGTGGTGTGGCTCAGGCAAGGACCAGCTGCCCAGGGCTGAGCTGAAATTTGGCTCCTGGACCAAGAGGCAGCAGGTATGTAGGTAGGGGCTGCAGGTTAGGCTGGTCTAGGTCATTAAGGCTCATTGGTGCATGCAAGGCCCCAACACAAATATTGGGACTGAGCTATTTTGTAGAAAAGTGAGGTCCAAAGAGAATTTGAGCCCTAGGTGGGGTTTTTTCTGCCCATTTTAAAATAGTGATATGAATGTTCCCAATGTGTACAGCATCATTAGTATTTATGTGCATATTCCCATATGAAAAACTGCACTCGCTGGGGTGATCCAAGACCCATGGAGAGGCAACACAAAGCCCTCTGTTTGTTTCTGTGGTCTTTTGATAAGACCTCCATTGACCATACTAGTTATTTCAGCACTAAGGGACTGATTCAAGCTGAGGTCAGTTGGATTGCTGTCTTTCTGCAGATTCAGGAAGGAGTTTGGTAGTGCTGTGCTGTGTGAGTCTTGTTTTAAGACGTGCTGGTAATAAAGGCCTTTACCTGTACCTCCTGTGCCTCCATCACTTTTTCTGAAGACCACAGAATCCCACATTTCTCTTTCCTTCTGGCACTGCCTTGTGCACTGATGTGCAGCATCGTCATCCTCCTCCTGTATCATTCCTTTGTGCTATCCAGCCTCCTCCTGTGCAATTTTCCCTCTAGTCAGCTGCCAGGCTTCTGCCAGGCTTCTGAATGAAGATTTGTGCAGGAGAAATTTCAAAATTGTGCTTCCTCCTCTTAGCAGTGTTAAGAACTTGTTTTTGCACTGCTAATTTTTTTCAGTCTTTCTGATCTGACATGGTCAGAAGTGTGTCTGGTGAGCACAGGCAGCAATTTACAGTGTCTCTTTGTGAAGGTCTTCATGTTTCAGCCTTTTCCAGGTTAATGTCATCACTGTTTGAAAGCAGGACTGTAAATATACACATTTTGAGCAGGACCTCTATGTTCAGGATTAAGTTGTTGATGGATCTCTCTTCATCTTGAAAGTTTTGGCACCCAGATAATACCTGCTTATTTTGCTCCACTAAACTGAAAAATGCTGGATGCAATTTGTGCTGCTGAAACTGGGTAGCACAGGTTGCCTATGACCAGTGCTGCAGATTTTTCCTCTTCATTAGTGTTCTTTTAGCAGTGCTAGCAACCAGGTAAATCTTTCCCATAACAGTCCACAGCCATGTGCACCAAGTGCTTTTTTAAAATCAGTGCAACAGGTGAATTTATGTGCAGGCAGTGCCAGGCCCAAGCTTTGTTGCTCTGGTCCCTGTGTATCTGCTGTTTGAATGCTGCAACTCACACTGTTGCATCGCTTGAGCATTATCCCAAGGCTTGACTCCAAGCAGGCAAATGCCTAATTAGTCTAACAGCCACTGGTAGATTATTTTTTTTTATTAGCCTCCCTACCTGTGTTGAATGTAAGTCCAACTTCTCCCATCTTTCAACAGAATCCTTTCTTCCCTTTTCCTCCTTAAGTACATTTTCTTCTTCAGGTTCAGGCCAACATTGTCTCTCATATCATAGGACAGCAATTCTTAGAAAGGTATTTCACGCTCTTCATTGACTAATGAGTCGCACATGTTAATTTTAGAAACATAATGTACCCTCAAAGTTAATGGAGCATCAAAATTGTACACTTAGGGCTAGATTTGCCCTTCAGATGAGCAACTTTGATATCTTAATACTGCACACATTGATTTCGCAGGTTGCATATGTAACTAGTCTAGGTATGCAGTGTCCATTGATGGTTAATCTAAGAAATCAATTTTGTACTACACCAATGGTCCAGCAATTCTGATATAAATGAATGGCTAAGGGATCTTGTGCAGCTCTGCACGTGTTGTGCTCTTATTTATCAGGCCAATTTTGTTTTCTTAAGTTACTATGATCCATTTCTCCAGCCCTCTATGAACTCTCAGTGTTTCTCTGTTTTGAAATCTTTTGCTTATAAACATTTTTCCAATGGTTTAGATTACTCGTGTTTATTAAACACAATATGGATTTTTAGTCTCCTTTATAGTAAAACTCTAAAAGTGCTTTTAGCTAGCTCACTTACTCAGAAGTGTTTGAATTATGAGATATTATCTTGTCTCTTTTGTATCACAAGGGACAGAGATGCTTGTCCTCTGGTCACTAGAACCTGTGTACACTGAACATAGTGCCAAGTTCTCAAGGTTTTGAATTGGTATGAAAGCACAAGGCTCTTTTCTTTGTATGTTATCTCATGCACTAACAAATGTTTTAAAGCTGAGCTCTGTAGGCCTTCGTTAATTAAAATGGGTTTAGTAGCTTATTAAACCACCTAACTTTGTCACTATGTTTCCATTCTTGTGGTCATGGGGCTGCCAGAGAGGAAAACCTATGCTTTCCAGATGGATAAAACTAATATTGCTGCAATAAGAACATGGGTTTTTTTTCTTTTCCTGTATTACAGAAAACTAGTGAGAATTAAAATTGAAGTCTATCTATTTTACAGAAAAATATTCATATGTCCCCATGGAAGACTATATGGAAATAGCATATGGAGAAAAAGAGATTTAAGAAGTATAAAGTTCTCCTCCTTTGTGACAGTATACCACCTTTTTTCCTTTTGTGTCCAGACCTGTAGTAGGAGAGGCAGTTTGCTATACCTTTTGTGACAATATCTTCAGTACAGTGTAGAGGAGGACACTGCACTTGCATTTAACTATTTCTTATATCTAATTGATCTGAGTGTCTATGAGAACATTGCCTTAAATCTTTCTAAGCAGAGAGCATTTAGACTTAGCCCTCTTCCCTCCTTCTTTACTCCTGATTGTCTTTCCCACCCCTAGAAAAAAAGAAAGCAAGTTTGTAGGGATCCCAGGCATAGCAGGTCAGTATTGTGCAAGACACCTTCCATAAGCTGTGACCTGTCTTAATGGTGACAAAAAAACTGATGAGAACAAGTTGGTGGAAAGACTATTTCATTATGATTGTGAAGCATTTTTATTCTGATCATGTCTATACTTGGTCCTTTCCCAATACATAGAAGTAGGCAAGATGATTTCTTGAGTGTTTTTTTTCTAGACCCACTCTCCTAAGATCCTATACATTTGCAATCGGGCTTGCTGAAAACATTCAGATCAAAAAACATGACCAACATTTTACTGAAAAATGCAGTTTCCACAGCATAAAAATGTTTTGTATTACATTTTGAATATTTCCTCTCTTCAGTGTCATTTCAAATTGAATTGGCCTAAGCTGAAACATTTTGGTTCCTTGGTATGACTTTTTTTTTGTTTGTTTGTTTTGAGTTATTTCAACATCATTTATCCAGAGACAGAACAAAACAAGAATCTCTTTGCTTGAAAAATTGCCTGTAATCTTGGTACTGAGGCAGAGGAGATTTTATCTTTCTTTCATTGTCTTCCAAACTGAATTCCAGGCAAGCTTCTGCAGTCTCATTTTCTCTGTCACTTAACTCATAGAAATTCATGTGTAACACACAGTAAGAAAATGCTACATACGTACACAGTTTCTTTGAGGAGGAAGATAGATGACATGAAGCAGATGTGACCCTTGCTCAGCAGGATTCAGGTGAGCTATGGGTGAGTATCTAGCTCACAGAAGGTGACTCAGGCTGCACAAGGTAGGCATGGAATCATGGAATCATAGAATGGTTTGGATTGGAAGGGACTTTAAAGGTCATCTAGTCCAGCCCCCCTGCAATGAGTAGGGACCCCTTCCACTAGACCAGGTTGCTCACAGCCCCATCCAGTCTGACCTTGATTGTTTTCAGGGGTGGGGCATCTACCACCTCTCTGGGCAACCTGTTCGGTGTTTCACCACCCTAATTGTAAAAAAATTTATTCCTTATACCTAGCTTGAATCTACCCTCTTTTAGTTTAAAACTATTACCCCTTGTCCTATCACTACAGGTCCTACTGAATTATCTGTTCCCATCTTTCTTATAAGCCCACTTTAAGAATTGAAAGGCCACAGAAAGGTTACCCTGGAGCCTTCTCTTCTCCAGGATGAACAACCCCAACTCTCTCAGCCTGTCCTCATAGGAGAGGTGTTCCATCCCTCTGATCATTTTTGTGGTCCTCCTCTGGATCCGCTCCAACAGGTCTGTGTCTTTCTTGTACTGAGGACTCCAGAGCTGGAGGCAGTACTTCAGGTTGGGTCTCACCAGAGTGGAGAAGAGGAGCAGAATTACTTCCCTCGACTTTCTGGCATAAGAAGTAAAGAGAGAGTTTTATATGCCTCTTAAAGGCAATACAGAGCAGCCTTGTGCTGAGCATAAGGGACTCTAGTCACTTAAGTGTGTCTCTGGAGGTCAGACATCAGACTCGGGCTGCTCATTAGCTACTGCCACTTCCTCGGGATGCCAAACCCTGAAGAGTTGTGTCACCTCCTTGCAAAGAGGCCTCTTGAATGAGGAATTCAACTACTCTCTTCAGAGAGATGGCATTCAAAGTCACCACTAAAAATTGCCTTCCTGAAGTCTGATTAAAATCCTGAGATAAATCTATCATCAGCACTGTTATGAAGTCATCAGTTTTTTTTATTTATTTGTTGACTTCAGTAAGTCTAGATGGTGTCCACAATTGTCTCTGTACAAAATCAGATGCAACATTAAACTATGCTGGATAGAATTCAGTTTGGGATTAAGGCTTTCAAATTTAAACACCTGCCTGGATGTACCTATGTGGTGCCATGGTGTCTAGGCTGCCCTAACTAAAGGAAGGTCTAGTCATAGTGGGGAAGCCTGGAAACAGAGATTTTGCATGTCTTACACCTGTGGCTGGCCCTGTCAGTTGCCCTTGGGCTCAGGGAAATTTATATTTCAACCTTACTTCTGAGGTTCAGTTTCTAACTTAGAAAAAAGTAGAAAAAAATCCCTGTAGCCTTACGCTATTAAACTCCTCAGATATCAACAACATCTGTAACCCTACCTATGCAAAAGATCGGTATAACATGCAATTAACAATAGTGCTAATGAATGTTTGAATTTGGAAAATCATTCTGAAAGCAAAAGCTCTGAAAGCAAAAGCACACCAGACGTGTAATTGCTCCACTACAACAGATTTTTATGTTAAATTAGAAATTGCTCTACAATTTGATGCAGAGAATGCCATTCCCTAAGAATGATATTGTACTGACAGCAAGTGGCAAGAAATAATCTTCTTTCTCTTAGAGAACGGGTCCTTTGGGTCTACTAGACAGTACCCTTGAACTGCTTTTTCTGGAGTTTAACCCATGTATGTGAAACTGATCAAAAATGTAAATAAATAGACCACACTACTTGAAAATCAAATAATACTGCCACAAATCTGCTTGTTTTGGAGTGCTGGACAATTTTTTTTTTTTTTGTCACTATTTTACGCAAAGAGCTTAAATATTTTAAGGATAGCATACTCGACGTTATGAAGTCATGAAGAATGTGTTCATCATTTCTTTTAATCAGACATTGATACATCTTGTTACTAAGATGGGTTGATGTTAGTAAAATACATCACTCGCAGCTAAGTGAGGTACAGAGAGTTCTGTGCATCTGTGCTTTTATAGTTTAAGTGATAAAAATTTTTCACCTTCTTTGGATCACTTAAATGTAATTTTATGAGATTTTGAGACATGACATTATCAACTGAAATGGAGATGTAAATATTTTCTGCAAAACCCGTCATCTAGTTAAAATAGATTTGCATACTTTCAAAATCCACAGCTGTTGTGGCATGTTAGTTGGCTGCCACAACATGAGCTTTATTTCCTAGCTATTGGGGAGAACCACCACTCTCTTACATGATTTAAATCACTTACTCAGAGAGAGAAATACTTGCTTTTGCCTCCATTCATTTTCACTCTAGGCTGTGCATTTAAATTGACACGGCCTTTCAGATGGTAAACTGAAAGAGAGAATATTTTTTCCTTAATGGAAAAAAAACCTAGAAAATGTTTTTGGTTTTATTTTGTTTCTGCTCAAATTGCTCCAAGGTAAATAATGCTAGGTTTTGATCATTGTAAATAAAGGCATATTTTTTTCACTGATACTTGGAAGTTTTAATGATGAAGAATAGTTTTTGAAGAAAGAATAAGCTTTCTGGAAAAAAAAATATTAAATTAGTGTTTGCCTAGGGCAAAGTTTAAAGAAATTAGCAGGAATCCTAAAACTCCGTCAGTTGCTTTGAGACAAATTAGAGGTATTTTTTGTTGATTCTCAGCTAGTGATAGCCATGCAGAAAATGGCAAAGTAAAATAGAAATTGCTTTCCATGT
Organism: Pterocles gutturalis; assembly: GCF_000699245.1. Lineage (NCBI taxonomy): Eukaryota > Metazoa > Chordata > Aves > Pterocliformes > Pteroclidae > Pterocles > Pterocles gutturalis. Next base: position 63,317 of record NW_010137884.1, read on the forward strand.
GAATTCTGGAGTGGTACTTTAATCTGCAAAACATTCTAAGCTCTAGCAGTACACTTCAAAGAACATTCTGAGGTGATTGGAGAAAGTCAGAAAACATCACAATGACATCACTTCACTCAACATAGAGGATTTTGTTATGTGTTTAGAATAAAACTTCAAAAGAAGTCTTGATAATAAAAAATATGTCTGGGGTTCCTTTTAGTTTCTTCTTTATCCTGTGGACACAAATAGACATGGAGGAGAGACTTGTCATATAAAAGTTTTCTCTTGTCAGCGTAGTTGTTTATCCCACTCTGTAATTACTGAGCTGATCTGTTACACTCACTTGCACCCATTGGAATGGATCTTTATTTCTCATAAAAAATACACATACAAACCTGTGGGATGCACTCAAGAACTCTCAGGGTGATTGTTTCCTTTGACAGGTCTGGATTCTATGACTTTTGCTATGACATGGTGCGTTTGCTAGCAGTCACTGAGGTACCATAATTCAATTTTATTTTTAGTTGCTTTTTGGAGCTGACTTGTACTTTTCAGTTAAGAGCTCATTTTAATAAAATTCATTCTTCACTTTGCAGAAACATTTCCAATATTACCTAGCTTGACTGCACTTTAATTCCATTGCGTCACATTTCCAATTTTTATATTAGCTCCTCTGTACGGATGTAGACAATAAAGTACCAAAAGAACTATACTCCAGAGTGCAGTTTCATTTAATATCTTTTTATTTACAGTAAAATATGCAATATTTAGGAAATTCAAATCATCAGTTAAACTGTACTGAGTTTTCAGCATTTCAAAGACTGTCTGGAAAATATCTGTGTGCTTTCCTTGGAATAAGATGTTGAGCAAGAAGACTTCATATTTTTGTATGGGTGCACAAAAGCATAAGGAGATTATTTCAAAAAGAATTGGAAAGTAGGTAACATGTTCTTCTGAAAAGCCTGCACATGTACTTCAGAAGTGGGAAAATACCAGAATACTTAGTTAAGAATGTTCACCATCTAGTGTATCTCAAGATATTAGATATGAGGAGGTGCCATAGAGGTAGATACACTCAACGGCATTTCAGTTCTGGAGAGAGGATTACAACTTTGCTTAGGCCCAAAGACAGCTAACTCTTCCTCACGCCTTTGATTACAGCTTTACAGTCATACCCGAAGATCATTTACATGTGATGGTGAGAAACAGAAGATTTGGCATGTGGAATGTCAGTAGTTAAGTGAAGCACCATGCCTAACTCAAGCCCTAATGATAACTGCTTAACATTAATTGACTTTTAAAACACTGACTGACCTGGATTGTCTCTAGGTTTCTTTTAATATTGTAATGAAGGTCTTCAGAGACTTTCACTGGAGCTGCTCTGCCATCACAATTGGGTAATCCCACAGGCTAGGCTTGGGCTGAGTCACAGGGCTACAGTGATACCATGTTGCAATGGTATATTCTCATGTTCACTTCAGTTTAGCGTGACATCATTCCTCTAGCAGAAAAATGAGTTCAAACTAAAGGAGATATCCCATCAATATATACCAGGAGGGAAGTTGTGTGTTATAAATCCTAAGTAAATACATTTTAAACAGTTTATCAACTTGTCTATCTTAAAAGTTAGTCAGAAGCACTTACTAAAATATGATCTGTTAGCAGAAACACTGTAATTTTAAAAACGATATACATTTTAGAGAATTTTGCCAAAACATTATTTTTGTCCTAGATGAGATATTAGAAATGGGTTATAAATAAAGCATTTGCTCAGCATCACCAGAATCACCAAAATACCCACAGACACGTCAGTAGCCCAGTCGCTTTTTAAAATATTTTGATCAGGAGGTGGGTCATGCCTGGGGCACATACTGATATAATGTGTATAATGCAGGGAGGATAATTCATAATATTTCCAATTATGTTTTAAAATGCCCTTTTTTTTTTTTTTTTTTTTTTTTGGAATCCCAGAATCCCCTTTTGCTCAATAACTCATGGCTTTGCTCTGATGTGTTGTAAAAGTGGGCCAGAACACACATGTTGGATCCAAACATGTGGAAATGTTGGATCCAGAACTACCACAGAGTTAGAAATATGCCCTTCTCTCCCTCATACACTGAAATGAAACAGCTGTGAAGAAACCCTGAGCTTTGGTGGCTAAGACAGTGAAGTTTGTGATTTAACTGGAATCTATATCTAGTCTGTACTTAAATTCTAACAGTAATCTACTGTCAGTACAAATCCAGCTATAACCATTTTTTTAAACTCTTGAGTTAATGCCACTGTAATGTATATAGTACGTTTTCAATTTTCCATTTGAAACTTACTCTCTTAGCATGCAATGATACTTTGCAGTATCATAGATACTTGATAGCAATGTCTATTAAAGCTGTAAAACAAAAGAAGTACTGAATTTTCGTTTTGAAAACTGAGGTCTTTCAAGTCTTTTCCATGTTGATGTTATTTTGATGTTACCATAAAAAATTATGATTGTTACCATACAGAAACAGTTAGCCAAACTCCTTGTACTTCACATGTTTTCATTAATATTCGCTTGGCATAAGACTGTTTCGTGTATCATATCCTCCCATATTATATGGAGGATTTGTGATGTGATTGCAAACAATTCTGTCAGTTTTTGTAAAAATTTTATGCACTGTATACATAGAATAAAGCTCTCTTGACCTAATAATTAAAGCTTATTTAGCTGTCTAGTTTTATTATTTGAAGCTTTGACATTCCGGACATTTACCACAATACTTCAGGTTTTGTAATTTTTTTTTGTTTGTTTTAGGTTGGCAGAAAATATAATATTTCCAAAATAATTTTCAGTGTAAAATTGAGGAAATAATACACTGTAAGCAATGTACTGGTGTTAGATGAGAGATCAGCTAAGGAAGCTGTACTCTGAGCTGGAGATCTCTTTTAAGGTTTAAATCTGAAGCAGGGATAGATACGGATTCTCATGAAATGTGACAAACATAATTGTTTGTGAGCTCAGTATTTGTTTTGTTTCCTAGTTTATAATAGCAAAACCAAAATTATCTTTTTCTATAATGTGAAGAATTCCCTCTCAGAAGTCTAGTGATGTAAATATTTGTTATTTTGAGGAAAATAAAAAAAAAAATCCTATGTAAAAAACCTGTAAAAAGTAAGAAAGTTGTCTCTGTAATTATTCTTTTTGCTTTTTACATATTTTTCTCTGATATAAATGGCAGTTTCAAATGTGTGAAGATTAACTTTCTGCCTTGCTGTTCTGTTTCAGATGCCAACATGCAATGAAGACATGAGAAGTATTTTCCTGCCAAGTCAGAGACCTATGAAACGTGAATCAAATTCTTCAGAAGTGTCATCCTGACTAAATATTCACAAAATACTCTTGAAGAAACTATTGTCCCTCCTTCAGGAGTTTCACCACTAAGAGAAGGTAGATATTTGAAGAGTATGCTCATGGTCATACTTTCTCTTCATATTCCTTGGAATTAAATTCTACTCTTCTCATATTTTACTATATTGACTCTTTTTCAAAATAATGCAAATCAATGAGAAAGGGAGTTCTCTTTTTGCAGGAGATAGATGTGTTCATTGGAGTACCCATCAACCAATGAAAATAAAGAAAAATGTCAGACAATTATTTTTTGTGAAGTATGCAGGAACACATATATCAGGTTTAGCTATTTCTTAATGAGTACTGGTGAAAATGTAATTTAAATGGTACTCTAATTTTTGCTCTCCTAAATAATTTATAATGCAATATATTTACAATTTATGAAGTGAATACAACATTCTCTAGAAGTAATTTCCAGTCTGACACTGATAAAAAGCCTGAAGGAGTTGGGTTGGGGTTTTTTTTCCCTGTTTTTTACTTGATTACATTGTAAAATTAATGGATCAATTTCAGATCAGAGATGTAAGAAAAGATGGGTGTTTGTTGCATCCATTAAAATAATAAATTAATGGAAGCAGTGGCTGACATTCTAACCACAAGCTCACAGCTTATGCAGAAGCAGTAATAAAGACACTAAGACTGTGTATAGACTGTACCAGGTAACAGCACATCTGAAAAGTTTTTAAAACCATCAGCGGTAATTTAGTGTCTGAATTTAAGACAAATTTGTTTGCAAAAGAGAGAAGACAACAGATCTTCAGCATTTTCCTGCACTTTGGTGAAAATGCACCTTTTTGAGGAGTCTGGGGTTTCTAATGCAGAAAACATGCGTTTCCTAGTATGAACCCAGCATATGGTTTCAGTCGTTCACTAATGTAAAATATTACCAAACACACCCAAAAAGCAAATAAACAAAATTTAGTGTAGTCCTCAGGGCAAAGTTTTATTCATAGTGATAAGATTATTAAAAATGCCTTTGTTTTTGCATGTTGTCTCTTGGTTAACTGCACCGTTTGGCTCCAATAGCTGGTTTCAAAGTGCCTAATATATGGGAATTGCTTTCTGTTTAGTCACTGCTGTGCCATAGCTGGCAAAAGAGAACTGCACTGTGACAGAGAGTTGCAATCGCCTTAACACTGATCCATTGTTCAAACTATAATGCTTTATTATTGCTAGACCACGTTAGAAGATTATGTCTACATTTTATTAGCACAGTTGCATATGTTGTGTTATCTGTGGAAATATGAATCATAGAATTTAGATGGGGTGTATTAGTAGGCTATCCCAAAACCGGTGAAGAACTGTTTCACACACAGTTTTCAATGAGTCTTTAACTTGGTCTTTAATTTGTTGACAAATGTTACAGCATAGTCATACCCAGCAAGAGCTGGTAGGCATCAGCAGGATCAAAATGCATCTGTGTTCCTGCAACACCAGGTCTAGCTTCTTATTTGCTGTTTCTGAGGGATCTGGGATTTAGTTTTACTGTATTTCTCATTGGGAAGTTGTATTTTTTGTGATGCACGATGTAATGAGGGCCAGCTGCTTGTTAAAACCATTTAATAATAAGATGATAACTGCTCTTAACCTACAGAGTTGACTTCTTGTACACTGGCTCACTTCACATAACTAATTGCCAAAGAACTTGACTTGTATCTAGTCCTCACAAGACACATCCCTGACTGGATGTGCTACAGTGTACTTGCATATATAGGAAGGAAGTGAACTAAGATTCTGTTTGCAAAATGTCTGGCTGCTACTGGTGATGGTTCATTAGTTATTAGTACCAAATTCGCCCACAGATTAAACACAAAACATTTTTCATCACATTAGATTACAGTAAGTATTTATGAAATGTACCAGAGGTCCCTCCCCACTTAAATTATTCAGTGATTCTGTGAAAATCAACGTATGGATTTTAAGGAAGATGGAATGCTGATTTTGAGGAAAATTATTTTGTTGTTTTCACTGTTGTACTTACAGTAGAACAGACAAAGGGGAGGTCATTGTTTATACTTGCCATGTAAATTTACAGGGCTACGGGCTGGTATCCAAGCTGAAAGGAAAAAATTATTCAGCAACAAGTCTGAACCTTTGGCAACTGCTCTGTAATTCGTTTGTTGGCTCTTTGTTTTTCTGTGGATGTAGATTAGTTTGCCTGAGCCAAAGATCTTAGAAATTAATGTGTAAATATGTGTTTTAATCTGGTTGCCAGTAAAAGAAACAAAAAGTAGAATGAAATCAATGCATCAGGGAAAGATTCATTGATGTGAGTGGCCTCATCTTCAAAACAGCCAGGAAACAGCAGAAACAGCCCTAATGTGTTTTAATAGAGCAAAAGAGGTATAAATTGTGGTCTGTTTATCTCTACTAGATCTGATTTTTCTGTGATATGTTTTCATAGTCTTACTGCAGAAGGTTTCATGTGGAAGTACAGTATAGTAGAGGAACCTGAAATGAGACCCACAGAACAGCACAGTCTTCCTTCCTGAATGCTTTTGCTAGTTTTCACCTACTTCCCTTTTCTGCTGCTGTGCGTAGAACCTAACAGCAGGAGAATGTTTTCTCAGGAAAATAGTTGATGTTGATCAAGAAAGGAAACATCAGCCTCACCAGCTGAGAACGTATTGATGATATCTCTGCCTCTTGTATGTTTTTTTAAGTACTCTGAAGAGTTAAGCCTGTCAGACAGATGTGCCTGGAAGCAGCTTGGAGAGATGATTGTGGGGGGGATACTAACAGCTGCAGAGTTCAGAAGTGCAAACAGCTTTGGAAGGGTGTAGTAGACACCTAGCTCTGTCTGAAGTCAATGGGTCAAGGTCTCTCTTCTTTTACATTGACATCTGTTGTCCAAATGCTCGGAATGGAGGTGACATATTTGCATTAATCCTTCCTACATTTTTTAAAGAATAACAGACCATCACCTCCCTGTGCATGCAATTACTGAATACTACACATTAAGAAACTGGTAATTAGTCAGCATGGGATTGTTTTTCTCAGTATAAAAGATGCTGGATCTTATATTTCTCTTAATGGATATATGATGATTCACAAATTAAAGGAAGACAGAAGGGGAAATTCACGTCTCTATTCAAACACATATTAAGGTTAACACTGAACCAGAGAGTGAAGGAATTTGAGGCTGAAGCACAGGGACAGCAGTGGAAATGCATCCTGAGAACATGGCTGTAGATGCTCTGTACTCATGAATCAGCTGAGGAGGTGACAGGAGCATCCTAGAGTGATCTGGGGCTTCTGAGGTGAGAACACTGGAAAAAACTAGTCCTGCGTACCACTTCCATATGCATGTCTGTAGGATGGAAGATTCATCTCCTTTTCCTTTGACTCGTGATGACCCCCACAAGAATAACAGAGGCTCCTGAGGTCTCTGTGGTGTTCTCCTCCTCTCATACTGGGGGGCGCTGCTAAGTGCGGAGACTTGGACACTGACAGTCTTCCTTTGGCTTCTGTGTGTCAGAATAATACCTCTAGTGATATGGAGAAAGGTTATGTTAAAGGTGCTCAGGAAAGAGAGGCTTTTGCTTGGACACGGTCAAAACACAGACCTTTGGTGACCTCGATAATTTTTTCAGCAGTATAAGCTGGGTCTATGGCCCTCAAAAAAATCCCTGGAAATACTTCCAGTGCCGGATGGTAAAGCTCAAGATTAAAGAACCTTTCACATCTGTTCCCTGTCACCAGCTTAAATTTAACCTGTGACAGTAATGAGTGAAAGTCCACGTGCTGTTTGGCCTGTATAAAGACTTTGTAGTCATTTGTGTACATCACAAGTGGCGTTAATTGGCAGCTGTGTCAACAGCCTCTTTGAAGGAACTGGGAGTTCATTAGGCACGTGGACAGAGCCGGTCTTTTCCTGGTAAAAAATATTCCCTTTCATATGAGGCACTTAAGAGGGAGTAGCATGGGGAAACTTGTCAAGACACTGCCTGGTTTCTAGCCATGACAGTAGTCGCATTGCTAAGGACCGCTCTCATTCAGCAGCAGTCCTGTGGTTCCCCTGCTTCTGATGCACAGAGGAATGACAAGAAGTTGGGGCTGTGCTTTCTCGTCTGGGGCAGGAACTTGCAGAACTGAGCTCTGCTTTCACTTATCTTCGGGCAAAGGCAGAACTGCCTGCCTGAAACCAAGAGAGAAAATCTTTAAATGTTTTAAAGCTGTTACTGCAAGGCATCTTCTCTTTCTCTGCCCTTGTTTCTGTTCCCTTTTTGTTGCTGCAAACTTATTCTGTGAAAACAGACTGAAGTACCTCAAAAAGCTCTCATGTAATGTACATGAACTCTTTTCAGTTCTTTACTAAAAATTTATTTCTGCCTCATTTTTTTAGATTAGAGGCACTTCCCCATAGGCTCTTCATTAAAGGCTTGCATGTAAAAATGCACTGGTGAGAGGTGTCTCTTTATCTCTTTGTTTCCCCCTTCTAGATCCTTTACTTCACAACTGCTTTTTTTTTTTTTTTTTTTTTTTTTTTTTGCAGTTATTCGTTGTGAAAGTACCTACACCCATTCTGTGCTATGTAGAGGTTCCTTTCCAGAACTGGAGCTTACTGAAAAGTGTGTTTATTGGAAGTTTTGGCACAGTGAAGCTGAGTATGTCAGCCCTATTTCCCATCCCCCCTCACTGATGACTGTATAGAGTTATTCTAGAAAATCACTCAGGACCCCTGTTAAAGATTTACGTCTACATAAGACTTTATAAATTTATTGGTGATTCCACCTGTATTTGTGAATCCCCACACTCCTAAGTTGTTTGTGGAATACCAGAATCAAAGGTTTTGCTAAGGGAAGACAACAGCTGTACTGAAAGGCACAATGGGCAACTGTTAGTATAACAACAGGAGGGTTCTGCATAAATTGAGGAATTTTTCCACCTAATTCCATTGCATTTCTATGGGTTCTCAAGAAAATTGCTTTAATTTCTATGCCTACGTCCTGGCCCATGTATTTCCTTGCTGTACCCTCTCTGCCACTCCAGCAAGTGGAAATGGGCTACTGTGAGCCATACGAGAGAAATGGGATTGCTGCATGAGGGAGGGCTGGCCTACTGCAGAGCCAGGTCACAGACAGCAGAAGCATTCTTGAAGTCAGCACATTAGGTAATATTAGTGCCTGCAGATACAAGGAAGGAGGTAAAGGTCAAAGAGAGAGGACTTAGTTTTTAATTTAGCATGGATACGTTATATGGCATAACAGTGAAATCTCTTTTGGTTTATGCTTTGCTTTCTCCAAATGTATAATAACTATTATTGTGTTAGCGTTGTACATCACATTCAGTCTGAAAACATAAAATCATTACCTTATATTTTTTTTTAAAACTCCCAACTCCCTCTCCACCCTGTTGCAGTGGGTGGCGTTTCTAGTATTAGTGTCTGACCTGATAATCTATACCACATTTGGCCCTGGTCCTGGGGGTTGCACTAGATCATGTCACCAAGTTCCTTCCAACCTAAATGATTTTTGATCTATGGACAGTAAGAGATTTGCCACTGTGAGAAACAAAGACCCGTAAATTATTTGTACCAGCTATAAAGCTTCTGGTAGATTAGTGAAAGTGTGTCTCTGTTGCTTCATTTAAAAAATTACTTTATTGCAGACCATAAAAGCAGAAGATAAAGCTATCAAACCACTGTTTTAGTGTGGGATCACTTTAGCAGTTTGATTTTCTGTATGTTATACCTACATTTATGTTTCAACAAAGTGATTGATTCATTTGCTTAAACCATGGTAATAATTATTTTAATCTTCTCCATTAACCACAAATGAACAAACAAAGCTGTAAACTGTGTAGCTGCCATTTTCTTTGGTAAGTGGAAAATTTCGCTGTAAAAATCAGACAAATGTAGTATTAACATTTTATTTAAGCTTATATATTATTTTGAATTGTATTTCCTTTAAGCAAATACTGCTCTTGAGACTAACAGTCCTAAGAGCACAAATCGGACTTGATAGCACTAGCCGCTGGATCTCAGCAACAGATCCAAAATTTGAGTTCTTGGAGGAAAACAATAAACAATAAACTTTTAAATAAGAATTCACTGTAATCTGCTGAGAACAAAATATCTTGGTTTCCTGGGAGATTGTATATGGGAACACGCTAGGTCTAAGGAAGGCCAAGGGTTACACAGTGGCCACTGGAATTAGTTTATGATTTTTTTCCTTCTTTTCCCAACTCAAACTAACACTTCAGCCAAGAACTTTAAAAGTGATGTGTGTGTCTTAATTTCCCAATGTCCAGCTTCTTCTATCTTGAAGAATCATGGTTTTAGAAAATGAATAGCACATTTTCTAACAATGAAAACCCTTACGCCTACATGGTGATAAATGACCCAAATTAGGGCATTCAGAGTCACTAGACATTTCGGAAAATCCTAAGAATAAAGTATTGTTTTCTAATAACATTTTTCCCATGACCTACTAAGGGGAATGTGCAGTTACTACCTCCTTATCTATACTATTTATAGTAAAGTCAATGCCCAGAGGAGATAATGTATTGGATTAATTATATGTGAAATATATATTGGGATATTTAAAATTTTCTTTCGTACTGGACTATAATGCCTTCCTATGATTATTAATGCATAAATGCTCTATAAAAAGTCCCCAAATGAAAAAAACAGGCTTTAAACTTTCTTTTATGTCTCATGCCAAAGCATATAGAATCAGAAAATATGGGAATACCACTTTTTTTGACTGCTTTAGAGACTTAGTGGCCTGCATTTCTTTAATTTTCAGCAGAACTTAAACTTTTAAATTGTATGTTGTTTGTGGTCTTTTACATTGTGTTATTAAATCAGAATCTATGAATATTTGTGGTTAGTTTAATGAAGTTCGTTTGTTAGCCAGTATAGAGTGCAGTACAATTAGGTTATGTTAGCTGAGTAAAAAAGGCAAAATTTTATTCAAGTATTTTTTAATAAAAAAACTGTCGGACTATTCCCTCTCCAGAGTTCATTCATGCAAAGAAAACAGCTAATATTTTAGACCCATTCCTAATAGGGAAAAAATAATGATTTCTAAGTCTGGAATAAGACAAACGTGGATATAATCCTTTGGGGCTTTGTTCCTGTTTCCTGTATAGAAGCTGTAATTTCTGTAGTATCTTTCCACTTCTTATTGCTTGTGTCTAGACATAAATTGACCATAAAACAATATTAATATTGTATATTGCCCTGGTTAAGCACTTTTTGTTTGGCATCAGGGAAGAACTTTGAACATTTATTTTAATGGTACTTTCTGTAGCACAGTAGTCGTGAATGAGTTTATTTTAATGTAGGAATAAATTGGTTGCTGAAGGTATTTTTGTTATGCATCTCCTTGTAATTTCTGCCAAATAAACAAAATATTCCTCAGATAATTGACCTATAAGTCTGTCACTTCCTAACTATTTTTTCTATGCTGAATTAAAGGGCCCATAAATCCTAAGTTCTTTATTAGCTTGCTGACTTTGCAGAGTTTGCAGAGTGGTAAATAAACTGGCACAGCATTAAAAGCTCCTTATTGAAGGAAGACAATACGGTTTTCTGTATTGACTTCTGTATGATTCAATTTTCACCAAGTATCACCATGACCTTTATAACAGCACTGTGAACTTTAAAAGCTAGTTTGCATGTGGTGGTTAACTTTCCCTTGCATAATGTGGTTTTAAAAATGATGACCTAGGCTTCCCAGACTTGATAAATGTGCAGCTGATAGTCCAATAATGAAAATAAAAGGTCTTCAAAAATGCTGAAAGCAATAATTAAACATTTTGATTAGTGATAAATTTATGGGATTCTTTGCATGTAAATGATTTTCCAGTTTCCTCTGCAAATTATTTCGGGTTTTTTAACTAAATGGTGTTTCTTCAGTATACATAAAAAAGGTTTTGAGCCTTTAATTATAACTTTGAAGTTATAAAATCTTTACCTAAATCTAACGTAAGACATCGTTTCTATCAGTCACCCTAAATGTTGCTTTTGACTCTTACATTGAACTCATTTCTGTGGTATCTGAGTACTTGTCTTTCACTTGCTTGTGCAAATGGTAATGATACAACAGAATACTACAATACCAAGGAGAATTAGTTTACTCCTGCAGATGTTAAGTGTCAGGACTGATATTTGTACAAAAAGGCAAAGCAATATCAAGTGGACCTGAATTTGGGATCTAGGTGTTCGAAGACACGAGGTACAAATCTCTTTCCTGTAATCTTCACATTCTCTCTGGAACTATTGTGTAGTATAGACAAAAAATGGTATCACCATCACTAACTGTGTGGTGGCTTACAATCGCATGCAGACCATTTCCACTTCAATTTCACTCTTTAAAAGGCTGGATATTTTTCCAGACATCAAAATTTGATAAAGAAAGATTAAAAATTAGGGCAATAACCCCAAATACATTTTCAACTTTGCGTGCCTTTTTTTTTTTTTTTTTTTTAAACACAGGATGTTTTGGTTTGGTTTTAGGTTTAGGTTTTGTTTTATTTAAGTTACTACTAAGACAAATAACTAAACTGCTTTGGCACAGAAAATCTACAAATGGGAGCCAGACTTCATGAGAGAATGCTTCCCTCTTGCGTGCTTTGTAAATCCAAACATACGTGTAAAATACATAGAGATGTTATTTCTGGCTGTGATAGGCAGAGAGTGCAGGACAGATGTGTAAGCAGAAGAAATTTCTATCTGTACTGCAATTTCTTTTTGCTGTAAGTCTCACATAGTTTGTCAAGGTTTACTTCTTTAAACAGTTGCAGTGTCTCAGGTTTAGTGCTGATGTACAAGTTTTCTTTACTACCAAGCTTAGAAATGTTATACTGACCAATGTGCACAGCATTTGTTAGATTTTCATTGAATTCAGAAAAAATCTCACTTCCTCAGAAGTAAGTTTTCAGAAAGTGATTTTCTTTTCATTCTGCTTCCTTCTTATTCTCCATGAATATATAGCGTTAAAACCAGGACTGCCTGTGAAGTTAAGGGTCTCTACAGTAGGACTGTGTGATTTACGCCAGGCAATTAAGTCAATTCCTAACCTACACAAAGCACTAAAAACTGAATTGCTCAGCACACTGGGCTGTTGAGTACTGTGTGGTAGATTTTATTATACCATAAGTGCTTTACTATATTGTGAAAAGGAGAATATAATTGCTACGTACAACTAATATATTCAATTAGGTAAGGATAATGTTTAATAGAGCTTTTTGTTGGTTTCAGTTATCGCTCGTGAGTTCAAAAGAGAAGCTGGAGTCAGGGTATTTCAGGATGCAGAGTGCTCTGAGATACACTTCAACAACATAGCACCAAAGCTATCCTACAAAGATGCAGCTAGTGTGTGCTTCTGCACTGACTGAAGTGGGATGGCAGTCCTTAATTCATATTGATTCAGTCTGATAACAAGGATAGCTGGAAGCTGCTACAACTTGTTGAAAGAGTGCTTATTTTTCCCAGCGTGCAGCTCCTTGGACACAATCACATCAGACTGCCTGTATCCTAAGAGCAGATAAAGGAAAACCCCTAATTTTTAAGATAAGATGTGAGAACAGCCAAACAGGATCACAAATTGTTACAGTGACTGCATCGTTCAGGCCTTAAGTATTTTGTTATACCTTTGTGGAGCTTAGTGAAGACAGATTTCCCTACTTAGCTGTTCTTTGCACAGAACCCCATAGTGCTATAGCAACAGGACTGTGATGGTTGCCCCAGATGTGCATGGGGTGTCTCCATGCACATTAAGAGGACAGAGAGCTTAAAGGTGAGCATCTGCCAAATCTTTGCCTGGAAGGACTGCTGAGAACCGGGCACTGGAGTGCCCAGAAGACCTCTTTTTGAGAACTATTTATTCAATGATGGCTAAAAACTGCATGGAACAGCCCTGAGAATAGATGTATTTCCTCTTTTTCCTTTCTCTGCTTCTGTTTTATCTCCTTTCTAGCCAACAGTCTTGACAGGCCAGTCAGACTCCCCAACTTCTTCCTTAATCCAGTGTGAGAACATCCTTCCTGCTAAACTTTCACTGTTGCAAAAGAGCTAGGTTTTTTTTGTTTGTTTGGTTTTTTTTTAGGGGCTTCCAGGCAGGTGTGTTGCCCAGTTAACACTCACTTAGTTTTGTCTTTCAGAATTTCTTCCTCCTCTTGCCTTTCTCATTTCTGGCTTTCACTTTACTGCCTAAGGATTTAACCCAAATGGATTTGATAGTAAAGAAAAAAAAAGTAAAGAACATATTATACATTAACAGCAAAGTAATCCATTTTTCTTTTTAGGACTCAGTTTTCAATGAGCACTGATAGCATGCTTACATAGGCACATGTGCAATTTATAGCATTTCCTCTGAAAAGATCCAGATACAATAAGACATGAGGCCAGCTTCCATTTTTTCTTTCTTTTCTTTTTTTTTTTTTCTAAAAATCTACCTGCCATTTGGGTTTTGTTGTTCACTTGAGGATATGAAAAATGTAAAAAGGATAGTAACAGTCTCAAAGCTGTTTCTCTATGCATATGTTTTTTACATAATAGCAAATTGTGACAGCTGAGTCCCACTGTAGCTGATTTATTTTAAAAATCTGCTTTCAGATGAGGATTCAGCACAAAGGAATTGACACATTAATTTTCAATATTCCTCAAATTAAGAACTTCTGCACACCACGGAAATTCATGTGTGTCACAGCAGCAAGGTGTTAGTCTATTTTATCTCTTTGCCCATTGACAATCCAAAGATGTCTCAGTGACGCTGACGGGGAGCAGTGACTCTGTTCTAAAAATGGACTCAAGTACCAGAAGGTCTCTTTGCAGCCTTCTTAACCTGGGAATGCCAGGCTACAAGCTGGATGACTCTCAAGCTGCCTGACCACGCAGTTGAGGACTGTGCAGTCAAAATATTCAGATGAGGGGGAGAATCAAGCACTGAGCATAAGCTACTCTCTGCCTCCTACAAGATTCTTCTTATTGAGCCAGTTGGTTTCCAAGATATTATTTACCACCATTCTCCTCCTCCACTGAGAGACTGGGGCTTAAGCCAAAAATTCAGTGAATTCTCCATGCTGTGCGCCAATGGGCACAACAATAACCAAGTGAATACTGTGCTCAATGGCAGCAGTGCTGCCTGTCTGTGGTGTTTCTGGCGGATACCTGGGCCCCTGAAGAAAACAGGGAGGTTTGAAGTAGAGTGGGGGTTTTGCCCTGAAGAAACTTTTTCTGTGCTACTCTGTCAGTGGTTTCAGGCTTGTCGCTGAACTAGGATCACTGGTGTCACCCAGTGACATTTGAGGCAGTGCCTGGGGATTTGTCCTGTTTTATGTGTATCTATGGCTCTGTGCCTGGCTATCATGGCTATGCTATTGTCCTGCTATTGTCAGTGCCAAAAAGCACTCGCAGGTAAGTCTACAGCTGTCGGATCACAGGTCCTGGGAAAGGATGCCCGAGTGCCCTGGCTCTCCCTCACTTCTGCTTGGCCCCTTCCATTCACCCCACCCAGCTCATCTTTGCACAGCAGTTGTGGGTAGGAAGATGCTTTGTGGCAGCACAGACATCCCAGCTGGCCAGGGCTGGCAATGCTGGCAGCAGCACAATGAAGGCCTCTACAGCAGGTCAGGGAAGCCAAGTGCCCGTCCCTTGTGTACATTTTGTTAATTTTGTCGATATATGAACCATATCTAATGTGTTCATTTTCATTTGAGCAAACGCCCCTGATCTCACCAATCATTTTCTTTATCCAAGTGCAGGCTTTTGAACACCCGAGCATGCAGCCTGTGGTCTCCTGTCTCTTAGTTCCTCTCTGGAAAGGCTTTGAAAGGTGCAGCGGGGCTGAGGCCAAGAACAGAGCTCCACACATCCACTACAGAGGGATTGCCTGCTCCAGGCTGGAGCAGGGCACAGAGGGTGTCATGTAGGGACCACTTGCCCATGACAACAGGCTAAAATGTGTACAAAATTATGGTGGAGCAACTCCCCCAGCCATCTCTGGACAGGGACTCTGAAGCAGACTCACAAGTCATTACAAAAAAGCAATTGCAGTCCCTGAACCTGCTTCTGCACTGCTTCTGTGCCGTTTTGGGGAACAGTATGCAGGGAAAGTCATGCTGAGGCAGTGGACAGGGGGGAGGCTGTTACTTTCAGCCTCCATTGCCTCCTGCTTTTAGCCAAAAGCAGTATTTTGTTGAGTACAGTCATGAGTGCTGACAGGAAGGTAGAAGTGGGATCCATCCAGCAGCTGGACTTTGAAAATGAGCTTCTGGAGTGGGGAAGTGCCCTTGGCTCAGTACCTGAACCACCTCTCCCAGAGAAGGGAGGAAGGGAGAGAGGGAGGCACCATGAAATCATCTGAATCTGAATGCAGTTGTAATATAGTTGGCCTGCCCACTGCTGGCAGCAGTAAGCTCTCTTTTCATTAGGTGAACTTAAAAATCTATGGAGAGGTCATGACTTTCTTAGACTATTGTTGCATACATATATACTGACAGGAGAAATAATGTTTCAATAGAATACATATATTCTCGGGGATTTACAAGAAGGTTACATATTCTTCCCAAAAGGAGAAAAGCTGTTCTTTCATGCTGCTGGAAAATATGTTACATTTCTCATTCTTCAAGAGTTTGCTAGCACACAAAACGTTACTCTTCTCTCAGTGGCTGGGTAGTCTGCATGAGTTGATGACAGTAAACCTGTGGCTATCTCCATTTGGTAATTACTTCTCTCCACTATTTGCTGTGTTTTCATGGGAAAGAGCTCAGGAAAGTGAAGTTACAAGCATAGTAGCCCAGGGTTTTCTGTGTATGTGCCTGAAGAGGGAAGCCAGGATCCCAGGTCTCTGTGGATAAGGGTAGAACAGCCAGGGATGAGTCTTTGACAGGTTACTAGGTCGAAGGAGAAGAGGTGGTTTCAGGGAATGATAAACACAGAGGGAGTAGTCTAAAACTGGGTGGCATGAATGAAAATATGCATGTACATACATCTAGAAAAGAGCTACGATTTGATCTTCCCAGTATCAGAGCCATTGTGCTTACAAACAAGGAATTAATTTATTTTTTAGCACAGAAACTCACTTTGTACTAATTTATGCCAAGCCCTGTGTTTAAAATGCCCCAAGGCTAGAACAGCTGTTTTCCTAGAGTCACATAACAATACACATTTCAGCACCAATTCAACTTAGCTCAAAATCTAAAGTAATGCTAGTCTGGAAGCTAATACACCAAATTATAATTTCCCTCTATTGTCAGAATTTGGTCTGTGAAGCATCAACTGTTTAAACATAGTGACATTTTAAATCCACTTGGAAAGTAAGAAATATATTTTCTACTTCTGCACAGCTGGAAGGTAGTGCTAAATATCTTCCTCTTCTGGACCGATCTTCAAGTCTATAGAAATATCGGTTCTGCTACACAAAGGGAAAAAATTGACATTCTTGTAGAACGTGTCTAGCAAGAGTTGCTTGTGTGTTTCCGCAGGGAAAGGATCGTGCTCTTTTCTATTGGTACGTTCAGATACAAACTGAAAAATGGTTAGTGTAAGGAGAGAGGGTTAAAAATAAATTCAAAGTACAAAAAAACTAACAAATTGGGTGAGTATGGAAAAATTCCGACAGACTATATAATTAAAAGGGCTTATTTGCCTTCTTCTCTGTGACCAGGAGTATAGAAAGTCCAAAGAGAGGAGAAGTGGAATGAAAAACAATATTCTGTTAATAACCCAGCTGGTACAGACAAAGGAAGTGTCTGTGAGAGAGAGCAGAGGGGTTGTGGGACAACACTGCCTGCTGTCTCTGCATTTCCTAGTAAAAACTTAGCAGAATATTATGTGTATACTCCCCCTAACCCCACATTCTGGGGAGATACTGTCAGCACCTTTCATGACCCGTGCACTTGGTATCTCGGCCCCAGCAGGTTGCTGGTTACAATATGCTTTTGGTGAATGTTTTATCTCCTGGGGCAAGCACAGAACTTGAGCCTTTCACTCCTTTCTTTCATCTATTTGAGCCATAACCTGTTCTCTGAAGTCACTGTTGTCATGGGATTTCCTTTTGGTGACCACAAACTGCATTACCAAATTGTACATGTTTTGTCACCATAAGCAATTCCTACAGTTTTCTGAAGCCATTGGAAAGTGCATTACTAATGATGAGGGTGAATGGGTTAAATAATTTCCTGTTGCTGCTTTTGCAGCCTGGAAGATTTGAAAATGTTGAGGCAGCTCCTTATTCTCAGAAGCGTGTTTGTGTAGTCTGTTGGTTTCTGGTCTGGATTAAGCTGGCATGCTGATATAAGTTCCTTCAAGGAAACTTAGATCTAGAACTAACTTCTGATATTGTGTGATTGCCTTATGTTTACAACTGGGCAGCAGCTTTGCTCAAAAGACGTGAGGTAGGGGTGGAACTAAGCCACATGGTAATAGTGGCTATTATGTCATGCCAACATCCTCAGCATCTTCCTCTTTTTCTTTTTTTTTTTTTTTTTTTTTTAAACTGTGAAGGGTGTGTACCTTGAACACTGCCCATCTCCGGGCCTAATGGTGATTAGGATGTGGGGAGGCTATCGGAAGATCTAAGAAAAAGCAGCAAACTGAAAGGCAGCTAGCATGATTTTACAGACTGTATTGATTTGAACAACCATGTCCATGGCATGGAGCTACTTTAATGCTCAGTGCTTTTGGAGGGGGATATGAGGGCATGGAAAGGGCACAATATGAACATCCTCTTCCTTTGATGTTCATCTTACAATCTCTTTAGCATGGACACCAAAGTTTGATGGCATTTTCAGCATTCTATTAATAGATTGAAATTATTTTGAGCCACTCTACTGTAAAATCTCTGCAGTTTTCAAAGGCATGGGACAGCCCTGCTGAAAGTCAGGAAAAAAAAAAAAAAAAAAAAAGAGAACAAAGAACAGCTACAATAAATAATAACCTTGTGAAAAAAAAAAAAAAAAAAAAAACCCCACACCACCAGAAAGACCGAGAGCCTGCCACCATAATTATTTTACAGGAAATGACAGTTCCTTACAAATATTGGGAATAATTCTCTAAGGGAGACAGAAAAACAACAAACCCTTTTCAGTTTTAGAATTGCCAGTGATGTCAAGGCTAAACCATTCCTGTCTTGTGATCTTGACTAGATGGTCCCTGAGTGCAAGTGCTGCTGTAACACTGGATCCGACAGCCCTGGTCCAAGCACGGCCTGAACAGTGTGACTGTTGATCACGTTAGCAGCTTTGGTGCCTTGTTACAGCAGCTCATCGCAGCGAGGCACAGCTGCACCAAGCTGTTTGCTTGGGGTTTGAACTCTGGTTCAAAAACATTGCTCCATCAAATGTGCTACCCGCATCTCTTAATGGCTGGCACCTCCATTTTGGGTGGGTGTTAGCTGCAGATCTGTGTGACCATGAGGTGGGTAGGAAAGGGAGAACAGGGGAGACTCAGAGACATTTGCCTGATGTAAACCCTGTCCTCTCTGTATGAAAAAGCCACGTTACTGCAGAGATGATGGATGGCGTGCTTCCCCCCTAGATATGCAGTGCCTACAGGTGATACATATTTTTCACACAGACTCACAAAAGGACTGCAACTATTTTTACCCCTGCGGCTTGAGCAGGTTGTTCATTAGACAACAATTTGCTTCTAAAAACTGGGCCTAAGCCTTGAGTAGGCTGCTCATGACTTTCTTATACTCAGGTAAGACAAAACACCAGGACCTAAAAGCTCTGCACTAATTTAGAAGCATGAGTTTCACTGAATACTCCAGTCTGTATGCAGGGAAAGTACAAACCAAGCATGGTTCATAGGGAATTCACTTCTTATTTTTAGACTGCTTTACAAGTACATTTTAAAATAAGAGAACCGATGTTTCCCCCACAATTGTGGTTTAATGACTATACCAGCCATGAGTTTTATATTGATAATAGCTGTTTTATTATTAAAAGATGCTTTTCAGTAATTTCACAGCTTTTTTGCCATTACAAGCTTTGCAATGAGCCATTTGATTACTGCCTTTGTAAAAGCTTTTCTTGCAAGGAGAAAGCTTCAAAACAAAGCATACAGTAGAGAATAAGGGAAAACATTTCCCTAAATAGAAGCTGAAGTTCATTCTTTTTATCTAGGGTGTTTTCACTTGCAAAGAGACATGTACCATATGTTTAGTAAAAAATTTGATCCCAACCAAAAAGTTCTTATCTTCCTCCATGAGTTTTAGTTCTGTACTCTGTTTGGAACTAAAAGAAGACACTTTAATATGGGCATGGAAAATAGTGAGAGGAGAACAGCCTGGAACATAACCACTGCAAAGCTATTTGTGGGTATTTTGCAAATACGTAGAAGGGATTGGAAGAAGGCAAAAGACTTTTCCCTTCCCATGTGTATTCTTAAGTGCAAGGGATGGGAGTAGTTAAGGGGAGGGCAAGGAGCAGATCTTCGTCCCTTGTCCCTACAATGATAAAGCTCAGCTCTGCCTCTGGTTTGAGTGAGACTGGAAGCGACTCATTTTCACTGTGTGCTCAGAGTAGTTGAGTCAGACAACTTGCTGTAGTTCTGGAGGTATCAGTTCCACGTCTAGGCCAAATCCTACATCCAACCCACTCATACTTGCTTAGCTGCACTTCGGATCCAAGGGGGCTAGTTGGAGTGTTTAGGCTGCATTACTCTTTCGTGACCCTTAACTACAAAAGCCAAAATGTTTTATCACCTTGGATAAGGTGATCAAGTGTAAGATTTAGCCATATGCTTGAATATGTTCCTCTTTATGAAAAAAAAAAAACATATACCACACAATGACAGTAGGAAAATTTTATTTTTTATGTTTATAGGCATTCCTCACTATCTTTTCTGTCTTTCTAGTCTCTGTATTACAGCAAGAATTTTTTTTTACCTGCTTTTGCCTGTCTTCTGAAGGAAACATGGTAGGAAAGGGACAGAATATTACAACTGATCTTTAGTTAAAATGACAATTTGCTTTTCATAATCATCAGGATTTTTCTGAACGTGTAGAAGAAGTGAATGCAAATTACATTATGAGATTCATCAATGGGATGTTACCATTTTCAATCTGCAGAAACTCCATGCAGAGTTTTGCAAAAAATATAGTCATCAGCTTGGTTCCCCAGGTTAAAATACACACTTGGATGCCACTGAGCTTAATTTTCCCTTATAAGACAGTTTGCTCTAAATTCAGGAATTCCCTTAATGTCCAAGCTGAATTGTGTATGTAGCTCTGGGCTGATCAAAACCTGTTGCCCTCCTCTGTTGCATTTTTGATGACAGATGTGCTGATTTCTCTTTCCAGCTGAGCTGAGTTGACCAAGGAGAAGGATGCAAAGGGTGTGTTTGCACAGCCTAACATTAGGTATCTAGGGCTCTAGTCTAATGATGGAAAACGTTATGGCACAGGATGCTACTGAGCATAGGAGCTGGGGAGACCTGGCAGCCTGCTGCCCTACTGCCCATACAGTCTTGTAATGGCCATGTAACCCAGGAAGGCACTCACGGTCATCCCTCTGGTCTTGCTAAGGAGTCAGTGGAAGGAGAGATGAGGACCGTCAGAGAACACCCAGCGCTCCCAGCTGCCATCTCATTCTGTGCTCGGGACTGCCCTCCGGAGGTGCCTGCAGCTCTTGGTCAGAAGACTGGGCTCCCGAGTTGAGCAGTGAAAATATCCACAGGGCATTCGTATGCACAACTTATCACAGATCTAATCTTGACATGTGCCTGCTTCAATAATCAAACAAGTCACCATGTGAACAGACGTTTGTGCAGCAGCACAAGCACCTGGGAAGGTGTAGCAGTGCAGATCCTTTGGCCTCACTGCTAATGCTGCATGTGTGTTTTGGAGGTGGGAACCCCCTACACAGGCCCCATAGGAGTAGGACAGATACAACAACTTTGTGCCTGCATTGCTGCTGTTCGTGCCACTTGCAGGCAGATGCCTCACGGATCTGTTGCACGTGCATTGCCTGGATCCCAGTATATCTCTGGAGAGGAAAAGCAAAGAAAACACAACTGAGCAATTGGTTTATAAATCCCACAATGTGTCAGAGACCTGTATGACAACATTTGATTCTGATCCTGCGAAGCCCCTTGTGCTCCTCTGAAGATGGATTTGACCCAGCTGTGAATGATAACAGACCGTACTCACTTGCCATATTAAAACACACATTTCCATTTCTACTGGGGAGATCCAACAGTGTATTCAGTTGTACTCTCTTTTTTTCAGATAGGTTTTAGAAATTTTGAGTGCAGAAATATAATTGGAAAAGAAAAACACAGAGTTAATGAGATAACATAATAAGAACGACTAGAGTAGGTACAAGTCCCCAATACTTAGCTTTAAACGATCTGTTCCCAGAATGGAATCCAAAAGTTTTTGGTTTTTTGTTTATGTCTCTCCATAATGCAAATGGAAAATTTTACATTTCTGGATAATGATCCAAAAGACTCAGAAGCAGTGAAAGGAACCTCCACTAGCTGCCATTGCAAAACACTAAAATAGGGCTGTATCTAAAATTCTGTTGGGTTTTTTTACTTATTTAATGAAACCAGTTTGGGCATGCATATGTAGGATCCAGAATATTTTCCCCGGTCACATGCTTGCATCAACTGGACATCTGAATTTCAGTTTGTACTCCAGACCATCGGAACATATATTTAGAGTCTTTGCATTTTATTTTTTAGTCTATAATGCAATGCTGAATCAAACTGGTGTCTGAATGAAGAGTTAGAATTGAGCTTTTTTTTTTTTTTTAACAATAATATTAGTTAGGATTCCATCCTGCACACTCCAGCCATGTGCTACATAAATGTTGTATTCCTTTTCCACTTGCATTCTTCCTCTTGTGAATTAACACAGTGTTTTTCTAAGACAAACTTACCCTCTTGTGCCATGAAACAGATGGGTTACAAGAGGCTTCTCTCAAGGAGCTTTATCCTGAAAGGACAGAAAAATAAGAAAGGGGGAGAGGGGAAGGGCTGTGTATCAGCTTACCCAATAGGGATGGGGCATGGCAGAGCGCTAAGGAAAGGCAGCAGCTTTCCTCACAGAGCGCTGCTGGAGCCACTTCCCTTTCTGACCCAAAACTGCCATCTGCGTCCTTACATTGCAATAACCATTGAGGCTGCCTAAGGTGCTGTAACAACACGGATGGGGTTCAGAAGGACTTTTCCAGGGTCCGTTTAAAGAGAAAAAAAGGGAGAGAACGTGCTTCTCCAGTTGTTTCAGAGGGAGGGTGCTGTGATAGTAGGCTCTGCAGAAAGGCAAGGAAGGATGAGGTGGAAGAAACACAGGGAAACCAAAACCAGACTGTCAGGCTGGAGGCATTTCATTGTCTCACTAGAAGGGAGCGCTCCCTGCCCACAAGTCCTGAGCGAGCAAGGAAGAGTGTTTTTGGGACATGCCTGCCCAGCTGCCAGGGATGATGGCTTTCAGTCACAGTCAGCCTAAACTGGATCTGAACTAAGGACCTCCAGGAGTTAGTGGTTTCCTTGATTGCATGGGCTCAGCTGGAGGAAGGAGTTCTGGCTGAAACACAGGTGCAGCAATGTCTGCTCTTTCACTTGGGTAATAAATCTATTATTTTACCGTTATACTGCTCTGTGGAGAATTCTGGTTTTGGTCCCGTGTGCTTTGGGATCTGCTCAGCCTCATTTCTCGTTGCTCTCAGCTGATACCACCAGCAGAAGCGTAAATTGCAACAGTGCTTCTGTGATGCAAAGGTCCTGGCTCTCCACTGGCTACTAAACTGCATGTAACTCATGTCACCACCGCAGCAGAGCAAAGTTGACAGCCATTACCAAAGGAGTCCAGGGCCATGTTTTATGTTTTTATTCCAGCTAGCTCAGTTCTGTTGCATAGCTGTGTGTTTACAATGATCTGCGTAGGACTGTCTTGGAACCACTTCATTTCATCGAGCACTTTATCATCACTTTTGTAATTAGCCAGAGTCAAGCCAATAATCTCACTTGCAGAGCATAGCCAAGAATAATTGTATTTTATGTCATTGTTCCAGACTCGTTTTAAAATTTTCTTAAAACTACACTTGAAATGTAAATGTATTTAACAAATACTCTAAATGGTTAATTTTTATTCAGTGACGAGTAGGAAGTTTATTACTTGTTCTTTTTTTCAGATTGAAAATTAGCTATGCTCTTATACTAGACAGTTTTAATTATGTGACATGCCTGTTTGTTATTTGAGAGTCTGCTCGTGTTTGGACTCTTAACACGCAGGGGAAAATTCAGAGTTCATTTTTTATTGAACTATCCTTTCAGATTTTGGACAATCTTTTTCAAAATTCTTTCAATGTAAAATGTGATTACACGCAGGCAGGTAACCAGGCACACTGAATTAGAATAACTTTTCCTACTTTTTTTTTTTTTTTCATAGTACTAATAATCCTTCACTGTGGGAGTTATTCTTTATTTCTTATTCCACCAAGAAAAGAAACTTGCAAGCAGACAAAACAGTGGTTCATTTTCTGAAACTTATTTTATTTGAAAGGAACAAACAATTAATGTATAAGTGCTAGAATTTGCTACTGATATGAAATAATTCTCAGGTATGTAATGTCACAGCTCCATGAGAAGATCTCGCTTTCCTTTCACCTTGTCTAGCCTTTCTTGGTAATGGATATCGAAAAGCTTTTCTGTATTATTGATTCAGCCACGTGATGCATGCAGGAGGAACTTGGGGATGCAGTTCCATCAGATCAGTCAGCAGCTCTGTTTTGTTAGTCCCCTGCACTGACCACTAGACAATTCTCTTTTTCTAATCACTTACTATGAATACTGCTCCTAATGATTCATTTCTGATATACATGGAAGCGTTCAGTAGTCAAGAACAGATTTCCTTTCTAATTGCCGCTAAAGTTAATGACGCCTTGAGATGCCATTTGGATTGTGCCAGGTTTGATGTCCTGCAAAATGTGTCTAAACTAGAACTGCTGAAGTACACAACAGATGTCTCCTATTGTGTTTTACATTATTCTCAGGTAAAGATAATAATGTTTTGATGCTTCCTAAATGATCAGATTGTAAAACCCAGCACAATAAGACCAGCAATCAACAAAGGATTCTATAAATAGATATTTACTGTGCACAATAAAAATTCTAGACAGACTCTGTGACATCAATGGTGAAGATTAACAAAGGCTAGGAGGGGAAAAAAATCAGACGTTTGGTAATGCATCTGATTTTAGAAAGTTTTCTGCGAATACTGCACCCAGTTCTAACTCAGCTGAAATGAGTGGTGAAATTATGAATTAATGAATGGAAGATAAATCAAGCATGGGGGAAATTTGGAGGCTGCTAAGAAACTTTCCTGCTCTGCTGGAGCTGCTGAACATTTCTGAGGATGCCTACTCAGCATGCATTTGAGTGGAGTCAATTTCCTTATTGTGAGGCAAGACAAGCTCATCATTTAAGAGGATAAAATAGTTACTAACTACTGCTGGCACTGGGGAGTTAAACTAACTCAACCAAAAATCAGTTTGAAATTTTTTTAAAATTTTTTTTTAAACTTTTATTGAACCAGAACTAAACTTGAATGTTATTTTGAAGTTATCCGACTTCATGATGAAAGTGAACAATAACAGCTTCAGTCAGAGCTGAATGTGAACTAAGCTGAAAAACTCAATTGCTTGACTCCTGGTGGGCCACTGAAGGCTTTTCCCCCAGCTGCTGACAGGGGGGAGCGGGAGGAGGACTTCCAGAATAGGTAAGAGGAGCAGGATGTTTTCATGTAGTCTTAGGGAGCAAGGATCAAGAGATATAACACACACGTTAATCATCACTGTAAATGTTAAAGCCATTTCCTTCCCCACAGGTCCCCAAAGCAGGACTCGTATATTGTAAGAATAACAAATACAAACCAGCTTTGTACAGCAGTGATTGCCCTGAAAAGGCTTCAATAACTTCTCCTGCCTCTCAATGGGACTTAATGTCTTGCCGCTTGTTTGTATAGGGGAGTTTTCTTTCTTCAGCTAGTTTAGCACTCATTTATGGAGCTCACCGGCTGTATTGATTGTGTGAGCATATATATATACAGATACATGCATATATGTGTGTGTGTGTGTATTTACCCATACCCAAGCCCTTGTTTGTTATCCTGAGTCTGTGGATGTTAGAACAATGCCATGAGTTCATGATTCAGACAGCCAAACAAATAAGATAGCTGAGGCAATTAGAAGATGTTTCTGAACAGCACTATTTTGGACAGTCAGTCAGCTCAACACAATTTCAATCACCAATTCTAATTGATTATGTTCTACCTAGTAGAATTGGTTACACAATATACTCTGGTACCTCTCGTGGCCCCCGAAGTCTATTAATTGCAGCTGGTTTTGCATATTAGATGAAGTAGGGACAATATTTTTCCAAAATTTCCCCAAATTGTTGGTACAGAGAAGGCAACAAGGAGTGGTGGAGCAAATCTCTTCACAGCTGAAGTTTGTTCTTTTATTCTTCTTCCCTCTCTTCATTAGAGCCTCCTCAAACTCCCTGCTGCTAAAATGTTTTCACCTGTGATGGGGTCTGAGATCTTGGTAGTTGAAAAGAAGGGAAAGAAATGCTGGTAGGTGGAGAGATTGCCGTGTTTGCTGTGAACACATTTAGAGGGCTTGCCTCAACCTGGCAATTTCCTCTAGTTTGCAGAAAGAAAGAGGAAAATCTGTCTGTCTCACTGTGTGCTTCCACTAAGTTGTATGCCCTTAGGGA
Organism: Pterocles gutturalis; assembly: GCF_000699245.1. NCBI lineage: Eukaryota > Metazoa > Chordata > Aves > Pterocliformes > Pteroclidae > Pterocles > Pterocles gutturalis. The sequence continues at coordinate 89,362 of NW_010137884.1, forward strand.
AGAAGGAACCCTCCTGCTTTATATTCAAATTTCTTTTTATGTCACTTGCAAAACTGGTCTCAGGTAAGTAAGCTCCTGGCTATTCTCTAGCTATTGTTTGCTATTACGTATACTTCATTCAACAGGCACTTTCCTCATTAATTCAGTTTCTCCTTCTGCATTACCTTTTCTAGTCAGAGCCCTGTGCTTTATTATTTCCATGCTCCTCCAATTTTCAGGTTAATGCAGTTACTGTTCTTGTCAACAGATGAGTTATAGAAGGTGTACACGATCCTTGGTAAGGCCTCATGTATATTTTTATACTTCTTACCCCTACAGAGGTATAGTTGGATGAGGGATGTCTCGTTATTCTCTCAAAATTGTGTGTATGCGAACAGTTAACAATGAGCAGCTGTGGGGAAGAAATGTCATTTACACAAAAGACGTTTTAGCCAAAAGGTGGCACTGCAACTGCATAGATCTTGCAGTAGGTGATCCATCTGGCAGAAGGTAATGAGCCACCCAATATATGTGTTTTAACTCCACTTTTCATATGTTATGAACAGTGAGTACTGAAAACTGGCTAATTATTTCCCAAACATTAGAATAAAGTCAGTGCTTCAGGAAGCAAACATTTTGGTAACTGTACTATAAAAGTAATGAATACTTTATTCTTGCTTTAGTGAATCTGAATGACTGAATTAAAAAACCCTCATCAATATCTGAAAACATGCTGTCAAAGTGCACAAAGTATTTCAGCTATGTATATATCCTACACATACAGACTACTCCCATTAGCTTCTTGCTTTGTAGTCTCTTAAGGCAAGGAGAGATTTCTCAGTAACTTTGAGTTTTTCAGACAGATCCTGTGGTCTTAAAACAATGCTGGGGTTGGCTTTCCCGTGGGCTAAGTTATTTCATTAGCAGATGAAGTATTACTCAATCCTAGTGTTTTACCGTCTGCAGCCACGGTCACTAGGCATATTCACAAAGGCCAGTGTGTACAGAAACCTGTGCTAGAAGATAGCGAATCAAATATCCAGGCTTGGTTCATTGTGGAGATGTCCGGCTGAGCTGTGCTGGGCCTGAATTTGGGAAGGGAGGGAGCGATAGATACCCCCAGGCTGTGCCCTGCTGCTGAGTTAAGGTGTCACATTCATCCTACTGGGACCAGGCTTTGTTACAATCTCTGTTAATATGGAGAGATGTCACATTTAAACTCCATACGTACCCTCACATCTGAGTGTGAAACGACCATACCTCTTCAGAGGAGGCTTAGGCTCTTTGCGATACGGGTCCTTTTCAAGGAGCCGTTAGGCACGTTAGGGTCTCTAGTTGATTTTTTTACCTTTCCTGATCATTTTCATATATGTAAGTCTGGAGTTCTTTACCTTCCAAATATTCTAATATCAGAGTCAGTTAGCCTGTTACACAGTATTTGAGTATCCAAATAATTGCCATTATTCATAAAACAAAACTCAGACGTCCATGTGGCTCAACATATATCATTTGAACCCCCAAAACACCAAGGTTTTTTTTTCTCTAAAAGACTCTGTGTTTTCCTGTGAGTCACATTCATATTTGCAAACATTTTTCTCTGCAACAAGGATACCTTTTTTTTTTTTCTTTTTTTCCAAAAAAGCACAGGAAATCAAATGATGCTTAAGTAATTATAAGAATAAAAATTCAGGACTTGAAGGGCAAATCTAAGACTTCTTAGATTTTAAGTAAGCCTGGATGAGGTCCTTCACCAGGGAGAAGCATTGAGAATTTATGTTAAGGACCACGGGGTCACTGCACCCACTTTTTCCTACACCAGATCTCGCAGGAGAGCGAAGAATTGTCTCCAGCACTGCCCCCACGAAGAGGTTGTTCTGTCTAAACTTGTCTCATCCAAGTGGGAGGGATTGCAATATATTTCTGAATGTTAAATGGACTTTTACCTGGATTAATAACACCATTATTAACTTTTTACTACATTACAGCATCACTATTTGAAACTCATCTATTAGGTTTATTCAGCACACACACAGGGGCACACCAGCTGAGCCTTGAAACTGCGTCTTTAACCTGCCCCCCAGCACTTTCTAACCAGCACCGTATTTTAAAGGGCAAAAAGCTTTCCAGAAAAGTCAAATACATTCCAGCGACCACAGATCTAGTTTTTTTTTTTCCAGGTGACGATTTCCTTGTGGACCTAAACATGCTGCTGAAACCTGTGATGGGAAATGAACAAATTACAGAAAACTGCTCCCCCACTCAAGAGAAAAACAAACCAACAAAAGTTTAAGTGAAAAATAAAAGAAATCAAGTAGAAAAAAAAAATCCAGTAAAAAACACCGAAACCAACACGAAAAGAAGCGTTGGGGAAACCCGTAAAGTTTTAAGTCCAGAAGAGGAGGCAGCTGGGGGGG
>NW_010137885.1:0-17785 GCF_000699245.1 Pterocles gutturalis
GCTTCGTGGGGCTGCGAGCGAGGGGGGCGAGCACGGGGATGCTTGTGGGAGGCAGCCTGGCCTGCTTAGCGGGAGTAACGTTGGAGAATAGCAAAACAAGTCCCGAGAAATGCTTGTGCTGGATGAAAAGAGGAAAAGTAAAAAGCACCATCTACAATTGCTTCACAGACAGGCATGAGAAAATTGTCAAAGCGTTTTGTATTCAGTGCTTTAAACTGAATTCCTTTGGGAGCTTTCTTTTTCCCTTTCAAGTGAAACTTGATGTGCTGTGATCAGGTTTCATCCCTACCTTGCTTGTTCCAAGGCCAAACTAAGTGGAGAGAAAATGCCTGGCTTTTACTTGACAAAAATTATTCTTAGTGCTCGTGTGTCCAGACTGAAAGTGAGATAACATATAGGCAGTTAAAAATTTGTTTTGCACACCTGATTTGTGATTGTGTAATATGGTTTGTCTCCTACCTGCTGCTAAGGTCTGTTTTGCCCTGAGTGATAAAAGCTTTGTCTGGGAAACAGCATAATATAAAGGGACTTTTTTCTCATATTTGTACAGGTATCCCCCACACCCCCCTTAAATTCTTTTCAGCAATATAACACTGTGTATGTTTCTTGGAACAAATTTCTTTAGTAGTCTTGTATTTACTGTAGCTTTCAACTACAAATATGTTGTTTCTGCTTAATGTTTATCCAACTTTAGAAGTCAGGGCTCCAATTTAATACTTCCATCTCTTCAAAAAAAACCCAACTGAAAACTGTTTAAAAAGTATGTATCTTTTCTAGAGGAAGAGTTAGTGCATGAGCAAAGGACTGTGACACAAATTGTGTATGTATGTTATCAGGAATTCTTAGTCTGTTGTATCTTTATAAAGCATAGCCTTGCTTTTCTTCCCATTTTGAACAGTTAAGAACACTTTTCCACTGAAGACTGCCATTCAATTTTTAATATTCTTGGTGACAAAGCTGACAATGGCTTATTTTGAAAAGCAGTAAATAATTTTTCCTGATTGTTTCGCTGTCTTCTAGTGTAATTTGGCTGTTGAAAATGAGGAGGAGATTGCACTGCTTGCCAATTTTCCATGGACCGTTAGAGGGTTGAAAAGTTGGTGATATTGTCTATGAGAATGACTTGAACTAGTAAAGTTAAAAAGTGATAGCTGAGGTTTTGGCCAATCTTCACTTTTTTAGTTCCTAAGGCTGCTCTCTAGCAGTGAAGATCTGGTTGCCTGGGTGGGTTTCTCTAGAGCTAAGTCTGATAGATGTGCTTGTCAGCGCTGTAAGTTTCATAATGCAGGGTAGTAGCACCCAACTGTTACTTCAGTGGGTTATTTGCTGTTTCCTAGGGGCAGAGGATGCCAACACCTTACCTACTGCACTTGCCTAGTATGATCACCAGTAGATACTTTTTCTGAAACATTATTCTATATACATAGTTCTTGGAAAAGCTAGTAACTAATAACATTGTTCTTGGAAAAGCTGATAGTGGACAATGGGGTAATTTGCACAAGTAAACACAGCCTCTTTATGTTGGTGCCTTTCATGGTGTCCTGAGGGAGACTGAAGGCTTTTCAGTTGGTGGCAGCCTACATTCAGGAGCCTGCTGCCTTTATGTATCACTTAAATGGATTTGTGCCAGAGAGACAGGAATGATGAAGTCTCCCAGAAGGGGTCCCTGGGCCCTTCTTCCCTGAGACCCCTTGGGAATGTGCTATTATCTGGATGAACTTCTTGGCAGGCTTCAAAAGATAACGTCAGCTGTAAAGTAAGCTCTCATGTTCTCGGGAAACTTCCAAAAGTTGTCAAGCAGTAGTGTTATTTTTCAGTTCTTTTCTCAGGATGAAAGTTGAGTGGCTGCTCTGCTTTTGTTCTTGCCCAGCAAGAAAGTTTTCTTTTGAAAATCAGATTCCTGAAGTGGGAAGGCAGTCAAAAGCTATTCCTAATTTCTTGTGAATGTGGACATTGGTTTAGTTGATGGTATCGCTGTGATAGCTGTGCATTCTTGTCTGCTGGACAGCTAATCAGTACTGCGTAATAGTTGGATATGATTTTGGAACCATTTAGGTTGATGGATTGCAGAGAACACATCTGGAACTAAATTGTTTTCCATTGTTTTGAGGAGCATAAGTATCTCTAAGTTCAGAAGGAAAAATTTCTCAGTTTGGCCAGTCGTTGACACTTGGCTAGTCCTGTTAGCATGTGCCTCCTGTGGAACCTGGTCATCCACAATAGCTTACCATTTAGTGTCAACTTTTTACAGAGATTTTTGAGGGTGCACCTCTTCTTTAGGTGTGATTGGCAAGAGAATGTTGTTTAAGACTACTGTTAAACTTATAATATTAATTAATGCTTTAAGCTGCGCAGAGATTTGAGGAGGTAAGTGAGAGAGAGTCTCAGAGAGGCCAAATCTCTGGATGAATCTCAAATACTTTTTGTTTTGTGAACCTTCTTTTTAACATATTTAGGAATATTTCAACAGGAAGGGATACTAATCAGAGGTGACACAAGTTGGTGTGGATTTTCACCATCAAGTCTGGGAACCTTTGACAGTGCGTCCAAATAAGGACCATAGTACTGGAATTTAACAAAAGAAAAAAAACCTTCAAGACACTGGGCTGCTGATGTTATAATTAAGAGACTTTAATCCTCCATTTAAGGAGTTATGATTAATGATGTTCGTATTAGTTAGATAGGAAGTATATTTCTGCCACATTTCACAACCTTAATCGGAAAATTACTCCCAGAGAATTGTTCCTGGGAAATGCTAGTTTATCTGTAAGTTTGATGCAAGCAAAATAATGGTGAAATGTGCTTTAAAAACCAAAAGACTGTCTGCTAATCTGTCATGACAGGCTAATTAGTAATGTAGCGGTAGTTAGGCTAGGTTTGATGAAGAACTTACTGCTGAAACAGTTCTGAAGTGTCATTTAGGTGTTGTCTCAAGAACAAAATCTGTAACTGGACTTAATGTAGTACATACTTTATTCTAACTTGATGTCAAGCATTGTAAACTTAATCTGTGTTGTAAGAAGAGAACTGGAAGAACTTTTATTCCCTGCTGTAAGCTTATTATTTCTGAAGTTTTATAAACTGCAATAAACACAGGTTCTGGTATGAGTTGTCATAAAATCACATATGATATTAAGAGCAGGTGTTTAAGAAACACAAGGGGTTTTGCATGATTTTTCTCGCACTGTAAGGGATGAAGGCACTTCTTGCATTTGCTTTGGATGTTAGTTTATTTCTAAACGTAGCTGGTGTAACGGTTTGAGGCACCACAGTGGTGGGAAGAAAGGAAAGATTCAAGCTTACTATTTACAGTAACAGGAAATTTAGCAGGTAGTTTAGTAATGTAGTAGAACTGTCAAGCTATTTAAACTCATTATTCTTTAGATTTATGCCCTTGGTTAGTTAACATCTTCAAAACCATCCAATTACATGTCTCTCTGAGCTGGGCTTTTCCCTGTTTAGATCGGGTTTGCCAGAAGGAGGGAAAATTGTTGCAGAGGAGATTCTTGACCCTGGTGGATAATTATGGAGACTGCAGACTGTGAATTAACTTCTGGCTGCAAGGGAAGATCAGTTCCAAGGATTGGTTTGTCATGAGGCTGGCACGTTTTTGCCCAAGTTGGCCTGCTGCTTTTCTCAGCATTGTTTTAGGGAGAAAGATCGTAACTATGAGCTAATAGGGAGGATGAGTAGAAGATGCGTGGGAAAGGAGCTATAGCCACCCCCCTATTTCAGTTATTTATAAATGTTTATGAAAAACAAGAACTTCACCAAAGGTATCTTTAGTGAGTATGTTCTCAGTGAAAAATGGCAACAGTGAGAGGATAAAAATGACTGTAATACCCATCTGTATAATAGCCAACAAGAAATTATTTTTCATTATCCCTTTCTGAAAATGAATCACCAGACTCTGAGTTCAGCGGGGCAATTTGAAGCGAATATAGTATGTCCATAGGCAGTGGAGTTTTTGTAGACTCTACTTTCCTGGTAATTCTTTTCCTTTCTTCCCAGGGAAGAGCTGTCATTTTTAAGTTGTTCCCCTCATTTCAGCTGTGACAGTGCACATTATAATATAGAAATTCAGAAGAATCAAAGTAGTTCTCCAACATGTAAAATCTGTTCCTCTAGCTGATAAAAATAACACTGTATATTTGATGTGAAAAGTTAAGTCTCTTGCTGATTTTCCTTCTGAAATGCTGCTTCTACTGTGGCTTGGTTTGTGAGGCTCTGTGAATAAACCTTGCACTACTTATTAGTATAACATGCCTGTGACGCACCTTGTTTACAGAGGAATGTCATCGTCATTCTCATGTATCCCTAATGTGCTCACCTTCCTGCTCTGTTGTAATATTTCTGGGTGAAAGGTAGCTTGAATTCCATGGATTTGTTAGAGTTGCCCATAAGATGTGTATACATCTAAAATATTTTTGCCTGACTTGTCTTACTGTTGTTTTCATCATTGTCTTACCAGATCCTGAATCCTTTTTTCTTCATTCTGCTTGGCTTACTGAGTTGAGCAATGTCTACCTTGGCTAGGCTGCCTCATGCATGGTGAGATCCTTCATAGTCTCCTGAAGGAATGAGTTGAGGTGGCTTCGTGTCAGCTCAGTCACCGCTGCTTGCTTTGCCTTGGATCAGCTAGCAGTGCTTTCATAGGACACCTTCTACAAGTGCTCCCATAAGGACTTTTTAGGAATACTCTAAATGAGGATACAGTTAAACTGAAGAAGTTGGTTAACAGCTTTACTGAAGTTAATGGTCCAACAGGGAATTCTAGTTTCTTGCTATGGTGGCATTGCCTGTTAAAATTTATTTTCAGTCTTGTCTAAATGGAATCTGGTTGGATGTATTCTTCTGTGCAGTTCTGAGCATGCTAGTGAAATGCAGAGGGTTAACGTTGAAGCAGTTCATTTTGTATGGGAGAACCAATGAATTTGTTCATTTTATTTGACAGACAAAAAGAGCAAAATTAATTACTTTTAACTTCAGTGATGTGGAATGGTATGTAATCAGAATTTCTTGTTGAGTGACTGGAAAGAAAGAAAAACTTGCAATCAGTTTCAGTCTTTCAGGACTGCTTAAACTGTATTGAAGAGATGAACTAGTTACATTTATGTTTTTACAATGCTTTGGAATTTTAGTATTTGCATTTGTATAGAGAGGGGTAAAGTTATTCAGCCTTGGGAAGAAAACAAGACTTTCAGTGGGAGAGAAGGAGAGAAGGCTGAGGGGAGTGTTTAATTTTTTGTTAATTCTGTGGTGTTTACATTGATAGAATAGATTTTTGAGGATTTTTTATAGTGCTAGAAACTGTTTGTATTTTCAGTCTGTAAGTGAAGACTTTCTTTAGTCATTCTCTTGAAGACTTTAGGTAGCCATTCTTTTCTTTGTAACTTTCATTACTGAGAGCTTCCGTGTTTCCCCTAAGAGATATGCAACTGGGGAAGTGCAATTATGTCCATGAAACCGTAGTTCAGTAGAATATTCTGACAGTTTTTACTCATATTTGTTTTAAATGCTTCAAATCATGTACATTGTAAGTGTTGGATTTGAGGGTGTTTTGATCTGTTTTGTCATTTCTTGAAATTCTAGGTAGTTCTAACATCTTTGAGACTTTGTAGCAGAAAAATAGTTCAGTTCTAAGACTGAAATTTTTTTACAATAAACTTCAGTAAAATCTAAAGCTTAGGAAGCTCAAACCTGCCAAGACTTCACTCTAAAAATGTAGTTAGCAACGGGTAGTCTCTGAGTTTTCTGCTATTCAGTGCAGCATCTGAACATTGATGAGAGTATTTACTCTTGCAAAATTCTAATAAGGCAGTAAAATGATATTACTAAGATGCATAACTAGAGAAATCAAGTGACTAGCACGTATTTGCATGGAAAATCTGCAGTACCTAAACAGTCAACCACTAAGTTTAGCAGTGGCTTTTTTGAGCAGGTACTAAATTTCTTCTGTCTAAGAGTACTTTATAAATCTGATGATAAGTTTCTTTTAGGACACTTGTGAATTATTAGGGAATTATTATTTTTTCTTCTGAGAAAGTTTGCTTCTTCTGTCCTAAAATGGTCAACTGCAGTTGTGTTTTTTATGTAATAGGGAACTTTAAATAGAATCACAGTGCAAATATTTTTGTTTTGGTTATAATTTCTAAATAATACACAAAACCAGAGGAGAAAACAGAATCTTATTGATGCTCCAAGCCTTCAAGTAAATTGGGGGGAAATGGGGCCTCAACAAAATTAATGAACTTTACAAGAAAAGGAGAGACTGGTGTATTTAGGTATCCCAAAACAGCCTTCAGGAGCCCAGGTACTTTCACCACAACCAAAATATAAGTAATATAACTCATGTATTTAGATCTTTCTGGCCTGGTTTCTGATAGATAGGTGTAATACCATCTGCTGGGTTTTTGCTACAGTATTTCAGTGAGACTAGACAGTTGGAAGAGTAACTGACATCATCTACCTGGGCTTGTGCAAAACATTTGACACAGTCCCACATGACATCCTTATCTCTAAATTGGAGAGGCATTGGATTTGATGGGCAGACCACTCAGTGGATAAGGAATTGGCTGGATGCTTGCACTCAAAAGAGGTGCAGTCAACAGCTCAATGTCCAAGTGGAGACCAGTAATGAGTGGCGTTCCTCGGGGATTGGTATTGGAACCAGTGCTGTTTAACATCTTTGTGGGAGGCACGGACAGTGGGATTGAGTGTACCCCAGCAAGTTTCCTGACAACATGAAGCTGTGTGGTGTAGTTGACATGCTGGAGGGAAGGGATGCCATCCAGAGGGACCTTGACAGGCTAGAGAGGTGGACCTGTGCAAACCTCATGAAGTTCAATGAGGCCAAGTGCAAGGTCCTGCACCTGGATCAGGACAACCCCAAGCACAAATACAAGCTGGGAGGGGAATGGATGGAGAGTAGCCCTGAAGAGAAGGACTTCGGGGTGCTGGTAGATGAGAAGCTCAACATGAGCTGGCAATGTTCACTTGCAGCCCAGAAAGCCAACCGTATCCCGGGCTGCATCAAAAGAAGCATGGCCAGCAGGTCAGGGGAGGTGATTCTCCCTCTCTACTCTGCTGTCATGAGACCCCACCTGGAGTACTGCATCCAGTTCTGGAGTCCTCAGCATAGGAAGGACATTGGAACGAGTTGGAACGAGTTCGGAGGAGAGCCACAGAGATGATCAGAGGGCTGGAGCACCTCCCCTATGAGGAGAGGCTGAGAGAGTTGGAGTTGTTCAGCCTGGAGAAGAGAAGGCTCTGGGGAGACCTTCTAGCAGCCTTCCAGTACTTCAAGGGAGCCTACAGGAGTGATGGGGAGGTACTGATGATCAGGAAGTGTAGTGACAGGACAAGGGGTAATGATTTTAAGCTGAAAGAGGGTAGAGTCAGATTAGATATTAGGAAGAAATATTTTACTACGGGGGTTGTGAGACACTGGAACAGGTTGCCCGGAGAAGCTGTGGATGCCCCATCCCTGGAGGTGTTCAAGGCCAGGCTGGATGAGGCTTTGAGCAACCTGGGCTAGTGGGAGGGGTCCCCGCCTGTGGCAGAGGGGTTGGAACTTGATGATCTTTAATGTCCCTTCCAACCCAAACCATTCTATGATTCTGTTATTTATACTGAGGAATGGTGTTTTCTTTAGAGGGCAGATGATGTTCAGGTTTGTATAAATTTTATTTTTAAGCTTAGTTGGAAAAAAGAAAAGAAGCTACAAGATAAGTTTGGAAGTATGATTTCAGGGTCTAGGTATTTTATTTGAAGGAGATTGTGTTCTAGAACTTATTGAGAAATTTTGAAGATACAGGCACAGATGAGTTTTCTGTCAGAGGAGATGCATTTTGCTTCAGAACCTTAATTATTTGTTTTATAGACAATTTGTGATTATGTTTGTGCAGCTGAAGCACCATTTCTGACTCAGGAGTTACGAAGCTGTAAATTATTGATCACTGAATGATGTGCTGTAGGGAGGTACAGCTAATGCTTACCTTATTCTTTTTCATGTTTTCCTAAGCATCTGCGTCTTTAGGTATAATATATATTAGAGAATGAATGTTGGGCAAGATGGAATTGGTCTGGCTCGGTATGATTGGTGTTATGAGTATAGAAGAAGTGTAAAGGGAGAAGCCTAGTGATCTCATGCTCTGTGCCTTGCAATGTGGCTAAAAAATGTGATATTGGTTTTGTCAATCTTGCTTTTGTTTTAGGAATTAAATAAATTGTTGAAGTTATGTAGAAAGGTATTCTTATATTGTGCAGAAACATTGTTATTGTTGTCCAAAGAAGCCATAGTTCCAAGTATTCATTTCCTCTGAAACAATGGTGCTTACCACTTTGTGTGTCTGTGGAATTAATTGTAAGAAAATAATTTTAAGTAACTCATAGAAAGATAAAGGTGAAAGTTGAAAACCTATAAGGAAAAAAAGAAAAAAAGCAGTTGTTAAATTTAAAAACTACTAATTACAATCTGAGGTGATGTAAGATTTTTATAGTCTTGCACTGGTTAAAGTTGCTACATGAATTTGTAGGTCTTGCTTGTGCTAGGAAAACAATGGCTCAAATTTGAGTGATACAGCTTTATGGAAGAGAGCTGTTTTGGAAAACTAGAGACAAAGTTCAATCATTTATACCTCTGTACACATAGTCCTGTTTTCCATTGTGTTTGACATAGTATTAATAAGTTTTAAGAACACTGGTTTCATGAAGGAGCTGGCTGTGTCTTTAAAAATTGTTTTAGTAAAGTCTGAAATGTTATCTGATCCTGGCTTGGCACTCACTAAGTTGAATGAGATTTTGTAGCAGTGATGAGCTGGAGGGATAGGGTCTGAAGTAAACATTAATATTGCTGTGTCAGAATTATTTTTGATCAGAGATGGAAGATGAAGAACATTTCTAGTTGCTATCTTCTATCTCCTGTACTAACCTGCCCTAAGACTTTAAATACAAATGTCTGGTTTTCCCTCCATATCAGAGTCCATTTTGGTACTAAGAGGCTGACAGTGACATGTCAGCTGTACCTGAAGGCTGGTAGAGTGCCAGCTGTTACTCAGGGTAAGCAAATACTGAATGCACATGGCTGTGAGTATATGCCTCATGTTAGAAGGCAGAGCATTCATGGATTTTAAGTAATAATATGTAAGTAATTTAACTTAAGTAGCTTTAAGTCATAATTTTGTCTACAAAAGATTGATGCAACACAGGAATTGAATTTTGTCAAAACGTCTTTGTTGCTTCTGTTCCCATAGTGGTGAAAGGTGATAGTCACTCGCTTGTGCCCTGACAGCGATAGTGGCCTTTTTTGTGGGCAGTCAACGTCAGATAGGCTACCGCTAACATTCACAGCATGCCGTTAACTTTTAACTGCCTTTATTTGAGACAGAATTTAACTAAAACTCTACAGGCAACATTTTTTTTTCCTCATGTCTTACAATTAATTTTATTATCCAAGGGAATTAATGGATGCTTGTTGCTACAGAAGACAGAAATTACACAGTGAAACTGGGTTTCAGGCTGAAATTTAATAAGAAACTATCTACTGTGTTTTGGTGGAAGAAATAATCCTGACTGATGACAGGGAAGACATTGCAAGCAAATGGCAGTTTTTATACAACAGGATTAAGTTCAACTTCCAAGAAGGAACGTAGCCATAATGGAAAACTTGTCATTGTATTCATGGATAAATTTGCAAAATATTCTTATTGAGAATTAAAATAAAGATTGTAGTTGGTGTGGTTGATATGGATCAGGGATTTCATCAATCACCATCTTATTTGCAGTTTTAGCCAGACTGTTTAAATTAGCATAAAACACAGTTTGGTGTTATGTTAAAACTTCAAGCATGCATTAGTTTACTTTTTGGTTTGTAAAAGATGATATAACTGATTGCCATGCCATTTCTCTCTAATGACATTGTGAGGAAAGAAGGATTGATTGTTGCCGAAAGTAGACAGCTGTCTCTTATGTGGAATAATGGAAAAGTCAAAGTTTCAGTTCCATTGGATTGCTCAGCTCTTTGCTGAAGGGTGTACTGACTGCAGTACAGCATGAGGCACAAGTGAACAGTGGGTTTGCGAGGCAGCGTGTGAGCTCTGAGCCTGGCGGGAACTTACGGAGACCACCGTGCAGACATGCTTTGTCTGGGGCTGGTCCGGCTCCAGCAGAGCTGGCAATGAACTGAAATGGTGGAGTCCTGGAAGTAAACTGCCTCCGTGAGGTCTGTTCTGTGTGTCTCTGGACTGTGCTTATTGGCTCTTTTCAGTTTTGGGAATGCAGCGTGGGCAGCTCAGGCTCAGTGTTTCAAAAAAGCAGTTACAATGCTTCAGAGTTGAGGCTGCCTTTGGGAGCAGTGCGGCTGCTGTGCTCGTGGACTGTGATTACAGACGACTGTCTTGGCCTGTGATGGTCCTATGCCAGGCGTTCAGTTCAGGTGTCTTACCATGTGTGGCACAAGTATTCTGCCTACCGATGACTGAGTGCCGGCTATATTAAAGCAATAAATAACAAGCAGGAAAAGTATAATGTATGGTACTGCTGTGGGTTTTTCCTTGTCTTTTTTTTCCCTTTCTCCATTTGCTTGTATTTATAAGGTATCCCCAACTAAAGAACTGAAATTCTGGAGTAGTGAAACAATGTTCATTGATATGAGCATGATACAGTCTCCTTGCTCTCTTCTCATGTTTTGGCATTTTTAGTTGGCATGCTGAAGTGGATTCTGCCATTATAGTGTTCCTCTCAATTTTTGCTTCACAGTTGACATGTTTCCATTATGAACAAGATTAAAAAATCAAGATTTTCTCTGATTGTTAGTTAGCTATACTAATCCTAAGAATGATGTGGAACAATAGTAGATTGAAAGAAAAATAAAGTGGTTGGATTAGCTGGTAGTGCTGGATGGTAGCATGGTATCCACCCAGAATTTTTCATATTTCTGTTGATTATGACAATTTTTTGTAATCAAATAGGTTTTCTAATTCAGTTTAGAGAGAAGAGGTAGTGCTCTTTTATGTGAGGGAACATGCAGAATTGTAACACATCCATTTAGGATTTGCTTATACTGCTTTGTTGTTTTCCTTGCATCAGGCAGTACAACTGATGTGTTGTCATTCTAATTGTGTATGCAGCGTTTAATTTTTCCTCAGAAATACTTTGAGAGCACATAGCCATAGAGCTTTGCTTTTCTGTATTTTTGTTCTGAATGAAGAAACTAATTAACTGTAACCTGACTTCTTTTTGTAGCACAGAGAAACTAATTCATAAAGACAAGTTATCAATTTTGGGTTGAATAATTGCATGTAATTCTTGGAAATTAGATGTTTTGCTTTGTCTTTCTCTTTGTGGTCTTGCAAGTGCCAATATGGATAATGAATCTTTCCTGGCAGATAAATTTTTATAGGAAATCTTTGCTTCCTTTCATAAAACTAGTACTTTTCCTTTCAGAAAAGTAGTCTGAGACATTCCCTGAGGGATGGTACTCATTGATGAGGCATGTTTTGTAGATTAGGAGGTGAATATTAGAATAAGCAGGGAGAGGAAACAAAGCTTGTGTACTGTTCTGTGCCCATTCTCCTTCTGTTTGGTAATAATGGAAACTGCTTGTGCATTCCCTTGTGCTCTCCAGCCCTGGTCTGATCTATCAGTGTTTAGATAATCTTCTGTTCAGCTGCAGTGTAAGGCTCAGTTTCCTTTAACACTTTTTTGTTATCCTCTGTGTACCTAAGCTTTTATGGGGGAGAAATAGGGAGAGAGTCTCTTTTTTTCTTTTTTATTTTTATTTATTTTTTAATGGACTCTATTTCTTCTCCACCTACCCTCTTTATCTTTTGACTCTTCAGCAGGGACTTTTGTCCTATTCAAAAAGTTTGGAAGAAAGAGTCCCAGTGGCTTCTGTGACATTAGCTTTGGTTTAGCAGTCTTTATAGCTGAAAAGAGACAGTGGAATATATCATCCAAAGCAGAGATGAGAATGGGCAGATAAAAGTTTAGTGATTGTTAATGAATTGTTGAGTCTTCCATGTTGAGTTGTAATACATCGAAAGGAAAGGCAAGACACAGCAATTCAGTGTCTGAGGAAGTGGTAAATGCAGTGTGTCTGACTCTGCAAACAGTGAACTAATGCTTTGGGTAATCTTATCCTATTAAACTCTGTGGTTCTAAATATAAAAAAAAAATCTCTTCATAGCTATACTACTTTTGTCATATTCTGGGTGTATCTTTATTATGTGGGAAAACGACCACTAAATATATATTTCATAGAATCATATTTGCTTATGAGTTTAAATTCATGGCCACAAGTGAACGTTTGAAAATTAAAAAGAATTAGGTATGACAGGGATTTGTAATACATTTAGCTATATACAAAGAGGTAATATTGCAACATCTTTGTTCACAGTTTTTTGATTTTTTTTTTTTAAATTTGTATTTTGATTTACTTTATCAGAGAAAGCAACCAGTGAGATGAACACTGCAGAAGACTGGGGTCTTATCTTGGACATCTGTGATAAAGTTGGGCAGTCACGCACAGGGTAAGTAACTTTAGAATTTCTTCCCCAAACTTTTTAAATTTTGTTATTTCAGTCTCAGATGAGAGAAATTAAATTTTTGTTATCTTGTATAGACTTCTGCAAAAGCTCAATTTAACTTAAATTTATTACAAGTAAAAGGAAAATGTATGGATTTTCTGCTCAAATATTTTGCAGTTCTTCCTTGGAGATAACAGCTGATCTGTTAAAATTAGGACTCATGTACAGCAGCTTTTCACTAACGTAACAGAATAAATTAATTGATATGTTTTAGCAGTGTCACTGTAAACCTAGGAGACTTCATGAGGGATTTTTCTTATAGAATCATAATCTAGGTTGGAAGTGATCTCCAGAGGTCATCTAGTCCAACCCCCCAGCTTGAAACAGGTCTAATTAGATCCAGTTGCTCAGGACTGTGTTGAGTCTTCAGTGCCTCTAAGGTCAGAGTTTCCACATCTGTGGGCAACATGTTTCAATATTTCAGTATTTAACTATCCTCACAGTAAGTAAATAAATGAATAATCCTACAATCTGATTACAGTTTCCCTTGTTTCAACTTGTCTGTTGCGTCTTGTCCTATGACTCTGCAGCTCCAAGAGAGAGTCTGGCTGCATCTTCTATGTATTCTCTGATTGATTAGTTGTAGAAAGCAGTAAGGTCCCATTTTAGTCTGCTCTTCTCAAAACTGAAAGCAGCTGTCGATCTCTCCTTGTGTATGGCTCTCCTTTGACCATCCCTGCAGCCCTTCATATCTTCCTTGCACTGGGGAGCTCCAAACTGGACAAAGTACTCCTGATATGATCTTACAAGTTCAGAATGGAGAGGAAGGATCACTTTCCAGGCCCTGCTGGCTGTGCTGACCTCTTGTTTGATCCAGGATGCGGCTGATTGTCTTTGCTGCCAGGCTGCAGTGCTGATACCTGTCACCCAGTAGGACCTGCAGATCCTTTCCTGCAGAGCTGCTTTTCGGTGGTGAGCTCCAGGCCTTTACTGGTGCAGACCATCTAAAATGCAACACCTTGCGCTTGCTCTTTTTGAACTTGATGAAGGTCCAGTCTGTCCATTTCTCCAGCCTGTTCAGGTCCCTCTGAATAGTAGCCTTGCCCTCGAGCATATTGGTTGCTTCCCCCCCTCCCCCTGCCCCGATTTGCAGTTGTCAGTAAAGTTGCTGAGGGTGCACTGCCTCCCATCATTCAGTATAATTTGAGTTAACAAATAAAAAAACAGTTTAAAGAATTATTGCAGTTTATCTATAATGTTTTTATTCAGTGTAGTATTAGGCTTTGGAAATATTTTAAATACATCTTCTCCAAGCATTCCCTGTAACAATTCAAGTAAGGAATAGCCTCAGAGAGTTTTGTCATTGCTGCTGTTTAGTGAAAGGTTTCTCTGAGAATGGTGTGTATTGCCTTGTAAAGCTTCGGGAAACAGTATGAGATGTCAGACAGCAAATTCCCACCTGGGACTTCTGTTTCAAAGGGCAGGTTTGCAAATAAGCTTATTCCTTGGGATTAGGGATGGTCTTCAGAGGAGTAGTTATAAATAACATGGTATATCGAGACTTCTGTGCTGTTGTGGATAACTGTAGTTAAGATAACAGCTGGCAAGTTGTTGTTTCGTATTAGTCTATATATGTAAAACTGCATTTCTGCTCCTTGTTCATGTTGATGCTGAGCCTGCAACAATAACTGTATTATTGAAGGCTTCAGTATTCTATTTATTCACTGAAAGCATTTCTATGGGCAAGATTTAGTCTCACAGCAACTTAGCCTGAGCAGTGCTCAATTCTGTAGCTGCAAGAGACGGCTTCTTGGGAGTACAGGCAAAGCTGGAGATGTTCTGGTAATGTGTATCTAAATTTCTCTGGAACAGCTGGAATTTAGTTTATGATTTGTGTTTTTTGTTTGTTTTTGGTTTGGGGGGTTTTTTGTTTCTGTTTTGTGGTGGGTTTTTTTGTTTTTTTTTTTTTTTTTTTTTTTTTTTTTTTTTTTTTGTTTGTTTTTTTTTTTGTTTTTTTAATAAAACAGTGGTTTTATCCTGACTGTGACTTTAACCTTTGTAATATTTACCCTGCTTGTAATTGGCTGCCACCTGACTCATTGCTTACATTCAGATTCTGTTAAAACTTGCTGATAGTGGGTTTTCTTTGTTTTGATGGATTATGTCATGCCATAGCAAGGTAAAGCAAGACAAAGTTCCCCATTAAGAAGTGTAAATCAGATATGGTACACTGTTTGAAATTCTCCTGCAGTTTAAGTTCCTGTGGCAAGGATGCCAGTGGTCTTAACTGGGATCTGCGTTAATCTTTTAACCAATTCTGGTCCAACACAAGATGTCTGTTCTTGTCAGAAGTTTAGAATATAAAATCTCCGTTTTATGGGTTTACTCTGTACCAGTCTGCAAGCTCCATTGCATGCCTGCTGCATTTTAGATGTAGATCGTTTTACACATGAAGCCATGGTAGACTAGAAAGACTAGTCATCATTAAGTGGTGCTCTTTGTCCTGCAATGTTACATGGCACATTGTCTTGTTTAGGTCTGCAAACAGTTGTTTGCATCCAGAGTGATTGTTGGAAACCTGTAGGCTACAAAGGTGCTACATCCTTTCTTAAGACAAATTAGTTACAGTCCAGTAGCAGAATTGCTACTGTTAGTTTTTATGTTACATTGCAATACCTTCATTACACAGAATCCCCAATAGTTACACATTTTATCTTCCTTTAATCCAACAAACTAAAACGGGTTTTAGCAAGTTAGGATTCCACTGAATCTCTCTCTTTGACTATATTTTTGTGAATTTCAAAACCTAATGGATTAGAGTTGATGCCAGAATTTTCATAGAAAGCACTGGAAAGACAGTAAATTCAGTAATATTTTTCATAATATGCCTTTTTACAATAGCATATATAATGTATTGCCATATGTAGTGTGGAATTAACTTGCTACTTTTTGCATGTTTCACATATCAGGTTCTTAAGATGATCTAAGATTTGTCTAGCTATGAGACAATCAGCACATATTTTAAATGTCTGAATTTACTTTGTGAATTCAAACAGCTCAGCAGTTGTGTACTACATTTTTTGCATCCCTTTTTTTTTTGTGAATATTGGTGGTAGTTCAGTGAGCAAGTTGCCTTTTCAACATTAAAACATGATTGAAACAAAGGTTTTATCATTAGAGGCAATCTTTTTTTCTGTTTTTATACAACATTATTGAAAACTTATGTATTTTAAAAACTTACCGTATTTGACAGGCATTTAAAATCATCTGACTATAGGAAAGGTACAGAATTTTGCATAGTGTTGGTTTTGTGCAATGAAAATACTTACACAACTGAATCTATAGTTTATCAGCTCTGACTAAAATAACATAAAATTTGAATAATTCATTAAACAGAATAAAAGGGAAAATTAAAGGCCACATATGGTATATTTTAGCATGAAACGCCCCACCTTCCTCATTAATTTCAGTGCTGGCCAGTTCCTGAGTCTAGTTCTGTTTGCATTTGTCTTTGAGATGGTTGTATTTTTCGTATTAACTTAATGAGACATATCGGTCTTTAAGACACCAATGATGGAGAAAATAAGAATGTTAATTGTAGCACTCTTATTGGGGTTGGGGTGGGTATTGAAAAGTTGTCATTGAGTAATGGTTTGCCTATATTGCTGCTTGCCTAATTTTGTCCTGACTCCTTACGGATTAATCACTGCCTCAGTGAGTCAGTATTCTGGTAAGCTGATTCTTCCTTGGTTGTTTTTGTGCCTGTTCATACAAGAGAGAACAGTAAAATTGCTTACTGGATAGTCTTCCAAACTGCCTTCTATTTTTTTTCACGTCAAGTTACCCGATCTCAGTAGCCTTTTACGTAGTTATTGCAGTGTATGTCTAACAGGCTGACCAGGAAGCTCTTTGACTAGCTTGTTTCTAAAGGAGCAAGGAGGAAAATTGGGTCACCTGTGTAGTCTTGAGCCCTGCACTCAGTTACCTTAGACTGTAAATGAACAATAAATTCCTGAAAGTATATAAAATGGTTTGTGCAGAGTAGTATTTTAGATTCCAATTGCTGTTAATTTTGTCTTTCTTAAATAAAATATAATCAAATACATTATTTTTTACTCTCTATTCCCCTTACTGATTTGTTATTCTCACTCACTGTGCTGCCTCTGAAGTTTTGATTGTAGAATCATTGGAGCAGAACTGCGGCCCCATATTTGCATAGCGTGGTCTGGAGAGATGCCTAATAAATAGATAGAATTCTGTTCTTGCCGGGTGCATGACTTCACTCTGATTTTTGTATAGTGCTTGTAATTTACAAACTACATTGTATTATGAATTAATTTGAAGTAAAAATAAGAATTACAGTTCTGCCTACAATAGGGATTCTTAGTCTGTGTGACTAAACGTTTGTAAGCTTGGAATTTTTTTTTGGTGTAGGTAAAATAAAAATAATTTTTGTAAACAATTGAGAATGTTAAAACATTAACACTTAAATATTTATAATTTCTGTTAAATATATGCAAAAATAGCTTTTTTTGAAAGACATTTTAATGGGTTACTGAAGGGTTTCTTGGTTTTTTAGGTTTTTTTTTTTTAACCTTTTCAAAATTGTACTTGATACATGTGGAAGATCATTTGGTTTTGAGGCTTTCTTGTTACTTTATTGTTTTTTAATAAGACTTTGGTTTCCTTAATAGAAAAATCTTAGGCTAATGGCCCTGTTCCTGAACTGCTAAGCTCTTGATCCTGCATGCTACTTTTATAAATACTGGCCTAATAATGAAGGGACGTGCACTTTTCTGTGCTTGCGCTCATATCATATTGATAATCCTACTCAGAAATTAATGGTTAAAAAAAGCAGTTATTTCCAAAAATTTCAGCGTGTGTTCTTTCTTAGTTAAAGTGAACATATGAGAAATCTTGAATAATGAATAGATAACAGGCAGTGCTTGCCTTATAGTCTTCATTTGTAATAATTGGTTATGTGAAGGTATACACTGAGTGATATGTAGTCTTGCTATGTGTCAGCATTTTCTATAATTAGTACTACTAAATATGAAGTGGACATTTCTGTAAAATGTAGACACTGACAAATATAGTATAGCCAAGCCGTAGTGTAACTTATACCCAAGTTTCATGTTAGTTCTTGGATATCAGTTCAACAGAAAAATAATTTTGCTTCCAAAATAAAAATGTACTATAACTACTCTAGAAATGCATAAAATCTTAGTTAAAATTTACCTGCTCTTTTCCTCTTTCCC
>NW_010137885.1:17816-32514 GCF_000699245.1 Pterocles gutturalis
CCCTCTTTCAGGGTTATCTTTTCAGGGCTATTCAACAGGTAATGCTTGTATGCCCATGATAATTCCTACCATAGCCTCACTCAGCCTTGCACCAGCTTTAAAGACAGAACAAAATAAGAGAAAGTTACAGAGATTTTAATATGCTAAACTGTGTCTGAAACTCCCACTCAAATTCTTTCTTAAATTTCCTTTTCACATTATTTCGATCTACCATAACATAGGTAAGACTTGAATTCTGTATTTAATTGTTTTGAAACTTTGATGTAGAATGTCTAAGTATTTTCTAAATACTTGTTGTTTCATTGCATATCATCTTTATAAATGTTATTCTGTAGATTAAAAGAGACTCTGAGGAACATACTAGTGGTAATTTAAAAAAAGAATATCAAAAGAGTGTTGGTAATACTATGTAAGCAAATGTTCTTAGATCTATATATGTGAAATACAGAAAAGTAGGTGCATGGACTAGAGACAGTTACAGTTCTCTAAGGGATTTTATCAGTTTCTGGAGTATTTACAGTAACTGTCACTAACTACAAAAGGTAATGTAACTTACTGAGAGGCTTTGATAACTAAGAAAGCTAGCAATCCTGCAGATAGAAGTGACTACAACGGTTAATGGTGTTAAATTATATTTTCAATATTACACTTATAAGCTACTAAATAATTTATTGATGATGTTTGGGAGAGCTTGCTGTCTGTTAATGTTGTCATGCATTGTCATGTGCCATTACATATTTTTTTAAATGTCTTGTGTTTTTTAGGCCTAAGGACTGTCTCCGTTCTATTATGAAGAGAGTAAACCATAAAGATCCCCATGTTGCTATGCAAGCATTAACAGTAAGTTCTTTTTAATGCAGTGCTTTTCCTTCCTGAAAACTTATATTGCAAAAAATCTTCTCTGAGTGTTAATCTTTCTTTCTTTAGCTTCTAGGAGCATGTGTATCAAACTGTGGTAAAATCTTTCATTTAGAAGTCTGTTCAAGAGATTTTGCCAGTGAAGTGAGCAATGTGTTGAATAAGGTAATGTATTGCACTGATTTATACAATTTATAGAAAAACTAAATCAGACAGAGAATTGGGGTAATCTGAAAGTGGAAAGGGGTCTGCTTTTGGAAGACTGGAAGTTTGGTGGTGGAGGAAAGGAAACAAGATTACCGGGAAGACGGTGGCTGTGAGAAACAACTTCCTGAATACCACTTCACACTGCAGTTACTTACATACTCTGTTTGAGGGAGGCAGGGTGTGTTAATTTATAAATATACAAATTCATTTTCATGTTAAATAACAGCAGTGAAACACGAAATACTTATGTGGTGAAATTGAGATAATACAGGGCTTTTATATAACCTTGTTTTACTCTATGTTGGGCCTAGTATGTATTGCACTAGTACAAGCACAATGCTGGTGTACTGTTCTCCCTTTCTAATAAAGATATCCTTTAGTGATACACTTGACTTTAAAATAAAGTGTCTATATAATTTATATTGACAGTAACAAGAAATTATTTGAAATCAAGGAATTAAGAACAGATTCCTACATTATTTTACAAGTTTCTACTGTTCTTGTAGGGTCATCCAAAAGTTTGTGAAAAGCTGAAAGCCCTTATGGTGGAATGGACTGATGAATTCAAGAATGACCCACAGCTTAGTTTAATATCTGCTATGATAAAAAATCTTAAGGAGCAAGGAGTTACTTTCCCAGCTATTGGTTCACAGGTATATTAAATTTTGTTGTTGTTATTAAAGAGTATCACAAATTCTTTTTATCCTCAGTTCTGTATTTTGCATTTTGTAGTCTTGAATTGTATAATATGTTTGGCAAACAAAATGAAATCTCTCTTGTCTCAATAAAATATTCCTTTAAGGGGTGAAATGCTCTGATGTACTTTAGAGTTTTATATTGCAGATGAATACAAATCAAAGTGATGAACTTAGTGCATTGTCTGTTTTTTGTTGAATTAATTTTTATGTCTTTCACTTTTGTCTAGGCTGCTGACCAGGCAAAAGCAAGTCCAGCTCTAGTTGCCAAAGATCCTGGTACAGTAGCCAACAAAAAGGAAGAGGAAGACTTAGCTAAAGGTGAGTACATTTATTTGCTGACCCGGTGAGTATATTGGTAGATATCAAATAAAGCAGGAACAAATGTTTTGCTTCCTTCCTCTATGTGAATATTATATTTATGGATTGTGGTTATGATTTCTATTCCTTTCATTTTGTACCCTTCCTGGAGGCTTAGAGATTAAAACTATTCTGTGGGTAAAAAATATGAAAAATTCCCGATATTTAGTTTTTTTCCCTTGCCAAGCTGAAACAACAGAGTAAAAAAATCTGCAAAATCTCATGTTAAGGACATACTTCAGTATGGAAATATTTGATACAAGTTCTGTATTTAGAGTTTCCCTCTTCCTGGGGCGAGTGGAGCGTATTTATTTGCAATTTAAACATTTGATGGAAGGAGACAATACGTTGTTTGCAAAGTTGGGTTCAGTATTTTGGGTATAAAACTTTTATTCCTTTGAATAGTTGCTGTAAACATAAGGGGATGTTAAATGCCTCACTGCAGTCGCAGTAAACAAAACTAGGCTGGTTTCTTTTGATTCACTGTTGTACTAAGGTATATTTAAAGGCCATTTAATGATCCTACAGTAGACATATGTGAAGAGTTATTCTTAGAGTAGTTTGATCTTTATGGTCTTGATACTGTTTTTTGAGGTCAAACTTGAGCAATGTAAAGGCATCAAATGTTAGCTCTCGTACGTAGCATGGCTTTGGGCCTAAAGTTGTAACAATGACTGCTCACTCTGTAAGTGAAGTTCTTGTGCTAGTAGTTGGTGGATGTTTGCAGTTTCTCATCTTTGATATAATTTTTTCTTGTTTAGCTATTATCTAATATAGCATTGATTTATTTAAATCACCATTAGCCCATCTGAATATGTTACTAATGGTTTCTTCAACAGTTGATTCACCAAAGTCTACTTTTCAAGGGATCTGTGTCTCAAAGGTTCAGATTCTGCATGGGTTCTCTAATGTTTGCTCTCTCGTTTTTTGTCTCCTGCTCTGTCCCTTCTTAAATGTGATCATTTTTTTTCACAAACTTGGAGTAGTTTAGTAACAGCAAAACCTTTCTGCTCAGTCAAGTTTGATTGAAAATCAAGAAATGTAAAATTATTCAAGGAACGATAGGGAGAGAATAGGGAGAGAAAAGGAATGAACAAAGTTTTGCTTGTCTAAGAAAAAATGTTTTTCTTAATTATGAATTAAGGAGGCACTTTTATACTATGAGGGTGACTGAGCACTGGCACAGGTTGCCTGGGGAGGTTGTGGAGTCTCCATCCATGGAGATATTCAAAAGCTGTCTGGAGTTAGTCCTGGGCAGCCATCTCTAGGTGGCTCAGCTTGATCAGGGGATTGGACAAGATGACCATCAGAGGTGATTTCCAACAACAACCCTTCTGTGCAGTTCTCTGATTCTATTAATTCAGGATAAAGACTCCTGATCTAACAGAGAAACAATGTATACCCAAACAGCTGTATCTTTTTAATGTTTCAAGCAACCTGGAAAAATTGAACATCCTGTATGTGCTAGTAAGAATGTAAATACTTTACACTAGTTCAAGATTATAACAATAATAATAAAAAAAGGATGACTTCATGAGTTGTCCCATTTGTGCTTGCTTAAGTGCTGTTTATTCATCCTGTCCGTGTTGAAAGCCTCCATAAATCTATGGGCAGAATTATGTTCTCTTTTTGTAAAACATCTTTTTGGTTTTTTACCATTATTTATAAGTGAAAGGCAGAAGTTGATGATGGTGCAACAGCAATGGAATTTAAATGTTTCAAAGAGTTAAATTTTCTTATAATTCAACCCATTTTTATTGGGAGTTTTTATGTGAATAACTCTTCTTTTGTAGCTATTGAACTGTCACTCAAAGAACAAAGGCAACAGCAAACAACACTTTCCGGTTTGTATCCGAGCACCTCCAGCCTTTTGACAAATCACAAACATGAGGGCCGTAAGGTTCGTGCAATCTATGATTTTGAGGCTGCTGAAGACAACGAATTAACTTTTAAAGCTGGAGAACTTATAACTATCCTTGATGACAGGTAATTTATATAGAATGGCTACTAGAAGTATATTAGACTGCAAAAATCAATTGCAAATAATCATATCTTCTATGTAGAAGCATACATTGGAATAAAATTGCAATAAAATGTGTCTGCATATTAAATACTTTAGTTATCTCAGATTTTTTTACATACAGATGTAAATACATAAAGATTCTTGTATAAAGATTTCTGCGTATATGCAAATTGTATTTATATGAAAGTTATACAAATGCCATGTACAGTGCAATTCTTAGGAACATTCCATGTGAATATGGGTTTTTTAATGTATGGGGTTTTTAAATTTTTGTTTATCTTTAGTGATCCAAATTGGTGGAAAGGTGAAACTCATCAGGGCATAGGATTGTTTCCATCTAATTTTGTAACAGCTGATCTTTCTGCTGAGCCAGAAATGAGTAAGTAACATTATATTTATGTATATAAGTTAAGCCTTGCCATGGACCAAGGGATATTTCAGTAATAATTTACTTTCCCTGTTTCCTTTTACTTATGATAGAGTTCAGTTGCAAGTTAATGTGATAATTGAAGTAAAACTGAGCCCTTGCTGTGTCACAAACAGTCGTGTCTTTATGTGTCAGACCAAGGTTGCCCAAGCTGGCATCTGCTGAAAATGTGATGCTGCCTACTGCTGGCCTTGTTGGTAGCTTCCTCGAGACTTACTTAACAACTCTATTGACACCTAGATAAATGTAGGCAACAGCAGTTTTTTTCCAAATTGCCTTTTTGCCTGGTTGCAGCGGTACATATCTAATCAAGAAAAAACTGAAGGCCCCTGGCCAGATAGTAGTTGGAGACAGATTACCACTGTTCAAACAATTCAAGAAACTTACATACTGTAGGTATGTATGTGTGCATAATGGAAGGAGGTTTTTTCTCTGTATTGGTTATCTTCTTGTATCTATATCAGTCTAACCTACTCTAAATACTTAATTCAAATATTAAATATTAGACAAGGTTTTAAAATGCTAGAACTGATTTCTGTAATTCTGATGGTTTTGCAAGCTTAGTCTCCTGCGATCTCAATATGAGTGTGCTAAAGATATGAGCAGGTCAGCAGAATTTCATGCTGTATGACTCATTTGTTCTATGTTAGGAATAACAGATAAGAGTACTATGATAAGGATAGCATTTGGCAGCTCTTTTTTTGTGGCCTCTGCTCCAGAGGAATGAGATGCTTTTGCAGGTACTGTTTGATGGAGAAGGAACAGCAAAATCTATACTTTGCTCTGGAGAAAGGAAGGCTCTGGTTTGTCTTAGATGATTTTACCAGTTTTCTTTTAAACCTGACTCATTAATCCTGTTTCTTCCAGTCACTCTCTCTTAGTCTGTTTTCCTGACTTACTAAGTATGTTATGTGTGGGGAGACTATGATAAAGACATTTGTTTCTATTTACCTTGTATGAACTGACATTTTTTAAAATGCAATTTATGAATTTGTTTAAGAAAATTGTTTAAGTCTATGGAGATGCTTTGACTTTCAAATGTCAAATTTTGTTAAATATTTTGTTAAATATTAATTTTTTAAATTTTTGCAGTAGATGCTTCAAATGCAAAGAACTTAGGCAGTATGCTAGCTGTATAACATTTAAGTCATTGATTTGTTTATTTTAATTTTATAAAAGAAAATCTGCCTGTTTATCTTACAGTGAAAGCTGAGAAGAAAACAGTGCAGTTCAGTGATGAAGTTCAAGTAGAGACAATAGAACCTGAGCCTGAACCAGTTTATATTGATGAAGTAAGTGTAATACAAGTACTGATTTTCAACTTCTGGTACATGTAAATATGTGATGTTTAACCTTTTCATCTTGTAGTTTAAAAACAATTTGAAATATCAGGAGAACATAATCAAAATAGAATGGGAAGAGGAAGTTGATTTAACTAAAAAAAAAAATCTGCAGTATTCTAATTTGTTCATGTATCTTGAAGTTCTTAGGAATTTCTGAAACTGAATTTGGACACGGCATTCCATTTAGGGCCCTACTCCAGGATTGTACAGCTGTTCACCTCTAAACTAGAAGCTTGGTGTGGAGTGACGCATTTGCTTTCAAGTTTTAAGTACTTCAGGATACATCGGATATATTCCTCTTGCGTGCTGTCTTAGATATTTCCAGTATAACCACCACTGTCTTCCCCTAATCTGAAAGATCTCTTTCCTTTTCTGAAAACTGTGAGCTTTTTATTGCTCTGTAAGTAATATTTAGTAAGATTTGCACAATCTCACCACAGTGATTCTGCAAGATTCCCAGGATGTTTTCCCCTGCTTTCCCCCACCCCGCCCCCTCTCCCAGGGGGCTTAGAATTGTTCTCTTCAGAATTTTCCCTTTCTCTGTCATGACCTTCCATTTCTTTCTCAACTAGGGTTTTGTCATTGTTTTTTGAAATGAAAAATCAGTTCCTGCCTTCCTGAAGTCCTGTTTAACTCCTGCCTCAAATACTCTTCCTCCCAAGAGATATTAGTTTGTAATCTGCTGAAATAGCTTATCTCAGGTCTGCCTTGAGGTGCCTTCCAGCTTTTGTCTTCTGTGATTCCATGTTGGTTTATGTTTTAGTGTCTTGTTGTGTTTTGAAAATCAACATAGTATAATTTTTAAGGAAGCAGTTAGTTTTGCTTCTTCCTGCCTTTCGTGGGGTTAAGGAGGAAGAAGCATGTTTTTAATTTCCACTTTGATACAACCTGTATAACTCTGGCCTGTTAAAGGCTGTTTGATAGCACCCAGCTAAAAAGTGATTTTTTTTTTTTTTTTTTTTAGTCATTTACGTGTAATGTTTTGTTAAGCAATATAGTTCATTCCAAGACATTTCAAAGAGTTTATGCCTGTTAATTTTCTACCCTTTGGTATTTTTATAAATGAGTTGCACTTAATCAAGGATAACTTGTTCTTAAGTCAACCGTGCAACCCCTCCAAACATCATCTTAAAAAAACCTTTTCATGCATGTTATTTATGACATTGGTTATGTGCTGATAGGCCTCATACACTTACAAAATGCAGGGTAGCTTCTCAGTGAATTTAGTTTTAAGTACCCATTTCTTTTTTAAGTACTCTCTCAATGTATTCTGTCAAAACATTTCCACTAATCCCAGTAGGTGGTAGTATTACATACGTGATAACTAGAATGGAAAAATAGAAACTGCTCAGAAAATACTGTTCAGAAGGACTTTTAGGAATAAAGGAGTATTCTGCATGTTCCACTTGTTACTGCTAATAATTTTTATCATTTGGCTTTTCCTTGTTCAAGTATCTTCATTCCTGTAAAGCAGCATGTGTGATTAGTATTTTCTTAAAAGTTAATGTAGATGATTTCCAAGTCCCAAGAGATGCAAATGGCTGTTGTGATCAGGTACTTTAATTTACTGTCCTGGAAGTGTTAATTTTCCCCCCTCCCCACATATGCCCTAATTACGCAATTTATGTCCTAGGATAAAATGGACCAACTCTTGCAGATGTTACAAAGTGCGGATCCATCTGATGACCAGCCAGACCTCCCAGAGCTGCTTCATCTTGAGGGTAAGAAAATCTCATGGGTTTTGTTGTTGTTTTCCTCTCTAGTAATTACCTATGTCAAAAAAAATTGAAATGAAGCTGGAACTACTTCAGCTTCGTGTGCACCACCACAAGCATGCCTGAGAACAGTGCCTGATCCATAATTATCTTCTCACTTCCTGTTTCCCCCATCTAAGAGAAGAAAGTGCAAAATTTTAACTTAAAACAAGTTCTCAAGGAAACTATATTCCATATTCTTTTCCTTCATAGAGTAGCACAGCATGAGTTGCAAAAGGAGTGTAAGGAAGATTCCATGAGGAGCAGCAGAAATACTACTGAGGTTTAGACTAGATCTGTGGGTGTCCCACATGCTTTTCACTTGCATGTGTATTTCTATAGGTCTTTAATATTAACAAACACCTTATAGAATGCTACAAATTAGACTAGTCCTTTAGACTGAAATTATTCAGACTACCTCTACAAAGAGGCATTATAGACCATTCTACCTGGGTTGATAAATGCACCAAATTTTTGGAAGGGATCTTTGGAGAAGGAAGCAAAGAAACTTAGTAATTATGAGACAGAACACTGGCTTAAAATGGCAATTCAGATAGGACCAGACTTTAAGAAAATTACAGATTCCAGATATATCTAGAATTTCATCAGAAAAAAGTGCAAAAGCTTGTAAGCTTTTGGATATCTCTCATCTTTCCACACCCATCTGGTTCATCATACCCATAAATGGATCCCGTTTTAGGAACTGCCCATCAGTGATGTGTCTGTGTGTATTCTAGTTCCACTAAAGCTAACGAGGGGTAAGAAGAAACATGAATGGTTTTATTCTTTCAAGTACCAAATATAGCTATAGAGGCTGTTGTGTAAGAAGCAGAATGTCTATATCTGGTCCAGGACAGAGGCAAAGAAACTGAAGGTGTGCTTGTCAAGCAACCTCCAGATATGGCTTACTTTAGGATCTCTTTTCAAAATGCATTGTGAGATCCTTAGAACTGCTAAATTTTATATCAAACTGTGGGACTAGGGAAGGTGTACGCCTCTCTGGAAGGAAACTGGAGACCTGGCCCTCGGAGAAGGTTGAGGTACTCAATGACTTCTTTGCCTCGATCTTCACCGGCAAGGACTCTGGCTGCACCGCACAAGTTGCAGAAAGGGAAGGTAAGAACTGGGAGAAGGAAGATCCGCCCACCGTAAGTGAAGAACAGGTTTGAGACCATCTAAAGAATCTGAAGGTGCACAAGTCCATGGGACTTGACGAGATCCATCCACAGGTCCTGAGGGAACTGGCAGATGAAGTTGCCAAGCCATTAACCATCATATTTGAAAGGTCATGGCAGTCTGGTGAAGTTCCCACTGATTGGAAAAGGGGAAACATAACCCCCATTTTCAAGAAGGGTAAAAAAGAAAACCTGGGGAACTACAGACCAGTCAGTCTCACCTCTGTGCCTGGCAAGATCATGGAGCAGATCCTCCTGAAGGCTCTACTAAGGCACATAGAAAATGAAGGAGAGGTGATTGGTAACCAGCATGGCTTCACCAAAGGTAAATCATGCCTGATAAACCTGGTGGCCTTATATGATGGAGTTACGGCATCAGTGGACAAAGGAAGAGCAACTGACGTCATCTACCTGGACTTCTGCAAAGCGTTTGACACTGTCCTGCATGACATCCTGGTGGCCAAATTGAAAAAATATGGATTTAATGTATGGACCACCTGCTGGATAAGGAATTGGCTGGATGGTCGCACTCAGAGAGTAGTGGTCAACAGCTCAATGTCCGAATTAAGGCTGGTGACAGGTGGTATTCCTCAGGGATCAGTACTGGGACCGGTGCCATTTAACGTCTTCACTGGTGACGTGGACAGTGGGATTGAGCACACCCTCAGCAAGTTTGCGGAGGACACAAAGTTGTGTGGTGCAGTCGACACGCTGGAAGGAAGGGATGCCATCCAGAAGGACCTGGAAAGGCTTGAGACGTGGGCCAATGCAAACCTCATGAAGTTCAACAAAGACAAATAGAAGGTAGTGCACATGGCAATCCCAAGCACAAATACAGGTTGGGTGGAGAATGACTTGAGTGCAGCCCTGAGGAGAAGGGTTTTTTGGATGTCAGTAGATGAAAAACTGAACATGAGCTGGCAATGTGTGCTAGCAGCCCAGAAGGCCAACCAGATCCTGGGCTGTATCAAAAGAAGCATGACCAGCAGGTTGAGGGAGGTGATTCTGCCCCTCTACTCTGCTCTCGTGAGACCCCACCTGGAGTACTGCATCCAGTTCTGGGCCCCCCAATGCAAGAAGGATGTCAAGCTGTTAGAGCAGGTCCAGAGGAGAGCCACAAAAAGGGTCAGAGAGCTGGAACACCTCCCCTATAAGGACAGGCTGAGTGAGTTGGGGTTGTTTAGCCTGGAGAAGAGAAGGCTTCAGGGGACCTTTATAGCGGCCTTTCAGTACCTGAA
Source organism: Pterocles gutturalis (assembly GCF_000699245.1). Lineage (NCBI taxonomy): Eukaryota > Metazoa > Chordata > Aves > Pterocliformes > Pteroclidae > Pterocles > Pterocles gutturalis. Next base: position 27,897 of record NW_010137885.1, read on the forward strand.
GGGGGCCTACAGGAAAGGTGGGGAGTGACTTTTTACAAGGGCATGTAGTGACAGGATGAGGGGTAATGGATTTAGACTGGAAGAGGGCAGATTTGGACTAGATATTAGCAAAAAATTTTTCACTGTGAGGGTGGTAAGACACTGGAACAGGTTGCCCAGGGACGTTGTAGATGTCTCCTCCCTGGAGGTGTTCGAGGCCAGGCTGGATGAGGCTTTGAGCAACCTGGTCTAGTGGGAGGGGTCCCCGCCCATGGAAGGGGGGTTGGACCTAGATGATCTTTAAGGACCCTTCCAACCCAAACCATTCTATGATTCCATGATGGCTCCTAGAATCTGAAAGCTGTAGTGTAGACAGATGATCGCTCCCCAGCTACCTACAACAGTGCTTGCCAAATGTATGGCTGTGTGTGGTTCTACAGCACCATATTCAGGACTGTACCTGCTCTACACGCAAGTACGCCTTAGGTAGCTACTATTTTTGGCATAGGTTCTGGGAATTTTGTTACAGATGTGTGTTGGATCTTGGGTTCCTACCATTGGTGGCAGGTGCTGGTCAACATTTGATAAAAAACCACTTCATTTCCTTCAGCCATCCAGATGTCCAGTCACAAATGTCTTTAAATTAGAGAGCTCATGCTAACACTTTCGAGAGCCCAGCATTTGTGGTCGGCAGCAGTGCAGTCATCATGTTTCTGTACAGACATGTAAGCGATCCTTGTCATGCCTTTTACCACACCTTGTGTTACACATAAAAATAGGCAGAACTTACACCAGGTTTTACATTTTTTCCCAGCGTTTCTGCCAATATGTTACTGATCCCAGGTTCAAAGATGCAGATGGGTGCCTTTCATACAACTCCTCTTTCACCTGGAGTTGCCTTCAAGGAACATGTCAGTTATGTCCTTTCACCCATCATGGCCCAGAGGCTTTCAGGACCTTCTGCATCTCTAATTTGTGAAAACTGGAAGTTCCAGAGCTGCTTGTAGTGTGTTTAAGTCATCTTTGATGCCTGAATCTTTTTTTTTTTTTTTTTTTTTTCCCTCTCAGTTTGAATGTTGAGTGGCTCTTGGTAATAAATACATCTGTTGATTAGTATATAGTTCATTGCTTGGATAAGAGGGCACATTTTGTGTTCTGGAGTAGGGTTAGACTGTAGTATCCCCTTTCAGCTTCCTTGTCTGTTTATTTTACATTTGTCAAACTCTGTCTTTCTGTTAGTTAACTGTGGTTTGCTTGGCAGTATGAACCACGTGTTCTTGTGCTGAAAGTTGTCTGGGGGTGCATTTTTATTTATTTTAATTCTTTTCCATTCTACTTCTGGTAAGTTTTTGTGCTGGTTTTGGCATGTGTGAGTGGTTTGAAAAAGCCCCCTTCCCCCAGTTCGGATGCTAGTGAGATAGTAATGTGCTTATTAGTGTCTTTGACCTGCAGATTATTTCAGTCATTGCGTCCTATTTTCCCCTTCATTGTTTTCATAGCCAGTCTTCTTGTAGTAATGTTAGTTGAGCACGTGATCTAGGTTGCAGTGGCAAATGCAAAAAAGAGATCACCTTTCAGATTTGCCTGAACTTTTTTATGCAAAATAGTTTCAACTTTACACTCTCTGGATATTAAATGTTTTGTTTCGCTTTATTTTTATTATCTTTTAAAAATATACTTTTAAAATTGTACCACTACTGAAACCTTCAGCTGGATCTCGTTCTTAAATTGTTCATGACACTACCCCTGTTAGTATAATTTTTTTGTCATACATATTTTAGTAACGGTTTTTTAAAAAATTTGGACTAGCATCTATACTTTTCTATGGGATATTTTTTTTTAAAGCTGCTTTCTGACCTTGCAGTATGGAAATCTTTGTTACTGTGATACATTGTAATGTCTTTGTGTTCTAGCAATGTGCCACCAGATGGGACCTCTCATAGATGAAAAGTTGGAAGATATAGACAGGTAAAAAAAGTCGTGTGTTTTGACTCAAATTGGTTCGTTCTTAGAAATACCAGTGTTGTTACTTAATATCTTAATCATTTCTGTGCATTCTGGCAAAGAAAATAAGTGTGTTTATTAGTAGCTTCTCATTTGGGAGGAAGTCTGAAGGGGTTTTTCCTAGTCACATAATATTTTGTAGCATTGTACTGCTTGACATTCTGGCACCTGTCAGGCATCACTTCACAGGTAGTTAGAATATGTTGCTTATCACACCTCATGAAGATTCCCCGTCTTGTCTGTTCTGTAGAATAAACTGTAAAATATATTTTCTAGGAAACATTCAGAACTTTCAGAGCTCAATGTTAAAGCCATGGAGGCACTTTCTTTATATAACAAATTGATGAATGAAGATCCAATGTATTCCATGTATGCAAAGCTACAAAACCAACAGTATTATATGCAGTCATCTGGTGTTTCTGGCTCTCAGGTATGTCTGTAACCTTTAATAGCCATTGATGTTTTCACGTACATACTGAACTCTTGTTGATTTCTTATGAATTATTACTGATAAGCAGTTTTTCACGAGCTAACATTTTTACAAAACTTGCTCAAATATTTTTTACAGTATACTTCTCTACATTACTAAAATAAATATATATTAACATATAAAATGTGGTGGAATGTGTTGATTGCAAGTAATAATTTATTTCCTGTTTAAATTGCACATAAAATTAAAAATTAAGGCAGCTAGGGCTTTGCATAGTGGGTCAAAGAATGTAAAGAACCAAAGGAGTACAATTCCTGTTTAAGGTTATGCCCTCCCCACCCTAAAATCAGTTTCTTCTTTTACTTTGCTTTTTTTGAAAGATCAGTAGAGAGAATCTAGTATTTAAATTACTGAAGTTAGAAATCATAATTCTTTCATGGCAGCATTTCCGCGTAATTGACTGTTATTTTTGCGTAGGTCTTTTGCTTTATTAATATACAATGGTATTTTTAAAAGGTCCTTTAAACATTTAAATGTTTAGTTCCATAGTCTAATGCACACTTGCTATATTCTTTTCCTGTTCATAGGAATACATAACATTTCAAACTGTTTTTTCAAATCTTGCATTTTGAATGAGTAAAAAAAAAAAATTCAAGCCAATTTACTAACACCTGCACAGTGTTATGTAAACATTGAAGGAGATTTAGTTGTTTTAGCTTCCTACAAATACCTGCTTTTTTTCAGTGTCTTTTAAAGAAGGGGATGTTTGTTTTTGCAGTGTCATTAAGAGGAGCATTGTCTTCCATTCATACAAATTAAGCAGTCATGTTGTGACACTGTCAAATATTTTTAATGTTTTATGAATGGGCATGTTTCTAGGGATTCTTAAAGGGAAAAATAGAATTTTGTCGTGAAGACAAGCCAGTATAAAGTTCTGAAAAGTTAGGAGGTCTTTGCTGGCTTCTGAAATTCTTTTGTGATATTGATAAGCCTTCTATGAATATGTCATCTGAGATTCATGGATCTTAAGAGCTGTATATCATAAACTTATATGAACTCAGTTATGCATGAGACCTTGTAATTTCTTCTAGTAATTTATGTTAAGCCAAATAATTAATGATTGAACAAAAGCATACGGTTTAGAAATTGTCTTGATTTAGAATACAGTTGACACATCTACTAGCAAGCTTTTCCTCTAGTTGTGAAACATTACCTTATTTTCAATTGAAAATTTTCTTAAGAATTCTTTTTCCTTTCTGCCCCACTCAAACAATTTTACAATGGCAGTCTCAACAGTTACATGAAATGATGGGTTAACTAATTGCATGAAAATAATACATTATTGGCTTTCCATTTTAACAATTCTACTTAGTGAAAGTTATCTGGCATCACAAAGTATTCTGCTTTGGACTGCTATTTGTTACATGATTTAAATCCTTTGGTATCTTCATTCAAAAGTAGAAGCTCTTAATTAGCATAAATGATAGCCATTAAAATAAAATTTGGAATACAAGGTTCCCAGTAAACTGTTTGACCTTTTTGCTACTGGAGACTGAGGTTAGAAATGTAAATAGTGTCCTTTGAAAATCTGGTCATTTTTTCATACTGCAACACTTAATAGAAGACAATCATTTGCTTTCTATTAAAACATCTGTAATAAAAGGTTAGAGAGGCTGTCTTTAAGCTCTAAAGTCAGATATTAAATACTAGATTTTATTTTATTTTTAATATTCCTTTATTTAACTTCCTAGGTTTATCCGGGGCAACCTCAAAGTAATGCATATTTGGTGGCAGGGAGTGGACAGATGGGCCATATTCAAGGCTATAATCTTCCTCCTGAACAGCTCTCTTCTCTCAGCCAAGGCACAGTTACTCCATCTGCCAGCTCAGTACTTCCTGGTCAGCCTGCACAGACATCTTACACAAAGTAATTTGAAATATTTTCCTATTCAAGGTTAAATCAATTTAAACATAAAGGACTACAGATAATATTTAAAGGAGATATTTTTTTTTCTTGTAGAAGTATAATTGTAAATACAACCGAAAGATACTTCAGTGCAATTATTTTCAGTGTGCTTTTATATTGGTGTCATGTATTTGGTAAAAATTCCTGATGAACTTCAAACTTCTCTGTTGTTTTTATAATTTTCTCTATTTTTAAATTTTGTATATAAGACATATATAATTGATATACTTTTTTGTATA
>NW_010137886.1:0-5833 GCF_000699245.1 Pterocles gutturalis
GGTCTTGTCCAACCTTCATGATTCTATGACTCCTCCTCTGTGTAAAGAGGAGACCGCGTCTTTGAGTTTAGCGATCGAAGCTGTTGAGCTCATGGAACCAGCGTGTGCTCAAAGCTGGAAACGGACCCTTGGCGCAGGCTCTGGAGATGAAGGGACTAGAACCACGCGCTGCACAGCATCTGCCCACATCAGACACTGTGATGCCGTTGCTTTTAATGGGAGCTGCATGTGGAGAACGCTCCACGCTCTGAACGTGAGGGGGATTTGACGTCACGCTGGTTTAATTTCTTTTTTTTCCACTCTCCTCTTTAGACATGGCATCAGATGTCTCCTCGCTGGGTGCAGCCGTCAGCTCGGGGAACCCTGGACCGGGCGCGCAGGCTGGAGGAGCCATCGTGCAGAGGGCCAGCAAGAGGCGGCCAGGGTGAGTGTGTGCTCTGGGGGGGGTGGTTTTTACTTTTTTGGGGGTGAGGCGTGTGTATGAAGCATGTTTTTGAGGAAACATTCTCTGAAAGAGAGCAGTCAGGCTTGCGGTGAGGAAAGTTGTCTCCTTCTAAGCAAAGAAGTTTCCTTGTTCCTTCAGGGGCTGTTTCTGGTCGTTTTCCTTTATTAAAGCCGGGTTCTGTACTCTCCGTAAAAAGAGGGGATTAAAAAGGTGAGTTGCACCTTGCAGGAGAAGAGGGTTGCTCACCGAGTTTTGAGAGCGGAACAGGAGGCACTGGAGCAGCGGGACAAGCCGGTTGCTGCCAGAGAGGCAGAGGGACAGAGCTGGGAATTTTGGGGCCAAGCCTTCGCCGCTGTGCCCCCTCTGGGAGAGGGTGGGGGGAGCCGCAGCGTGCTCGTGGGAGGGTTTTTGTTTGCTAAAAATGCTGTTGCAAATTAAAAGGCTATTGAGTGGCTGCTTTTAAATTCGTGGCACAAAAAAATTCCTCTTGATTTTCAAGCTAATTACACTCTCTCCTAGCCCTCCTCATTCCCTCAAACTCTCCTTCACCTCCGCTTGCTGCTGCTCCCGCTCCCCTGCAGCTCGTCCCACGCCGTCCACTACTTGTTCCTCGCACCTCCTCTACAAACACGCCCGCTGCTGTGCCACACGTCGGGTTTTTATCCTGAAAGGAAGCGCAGTGAAAAGCCTTTCCTCTCTCCTCCCATGTACACTTGTTTGAAATCTCTTTTTTTGACCCCGCTACAGCAAACACCGGGGTGTTGTCGGCTGTTGAACTAAGGACGTAACTCTGAGGGTCACCAGACTGAACTTTAACTCTTGGATTATTTTACCCTCCTCTTTTTTTTTTTTTTTTTTTTTTCAAGTGCGGCCGATTCCAGCTTTTGGGCAGGGAGTGCTGCATTTGTAGGCTGCTGATGGGTCCCCTGAGCAGCCTGTTGGGCTCCAGGTTGCTGCTGGGAGCTCCGGAGCTTGTGGAACAGGAGGTGGTGGTGCAGTGGGTGCTCCAAGGGGGCTTTCTCGCTTTTGAACTGTTTCCTTGCTCTGTTTCTGATAGATGTGTAAAGGAAGTTCCCTTCTAAACTTTGTGGCTTGTTCCATGTTAGCCCCAGGATTGCTTAAATCTTCCTTTCAAGAATTTTCTCCATCCCTGTAGGGAGAGATGGAAAAGCGACCTGTAGAGGAGAAGCCGCTTGGTTAATGATTACCTCCTTCTGTTTTTCAGGCTTGATTTTGATGATGATGGAGAAGGGAACAGTAAATTCCTCAGGTGAGTGAGAACACTGCACCTAGAAGTTCCTCTTGTCTGGTCTGGGGGTGTCTGTGCCTTCCCCCCAGCACAGGAGCTTCCTGTTTCTGTGCCTTTTCCTCTCCAGCAGCACGGAGGAAGGCGGGAGGAGTCCGAAGGAGGCAGCGCTCCGCTTCCTTAACCTCTTCCCTTTCTCCGAGTCAGCACTATTCCTCCAGCTTTGCAGCCGACGCCAAAGCAAAGCTGCTGCGCACGTGGGGGTGGGTCTGTGAGCCCGGGGAGGGGGCTGTGGGATGGGAGGGGGTCCTGTTGCTGCTTCGGATCCACTTTGAGTCTCCCGGGGCCAGCCCCAGAGCAGGATGAGGTCAGCTGAAGAAGCGAGCCCTGGGTCGAAGCTGCAGAACTCCCTGCTGATGTTGCTGTGCTCGGTACCAGCGTCTCAAAAGATTAAATATTTTCCGTGAACGCTTCCAGCACTCCGCTGGTTGTTCCAGCGCTATAGGAGCACTGCTGCTGGCCCAGCCCCTGGTTGTTTTTTTTTTTTTTGTAGAGAAGAATCTTCTGCCAAATAGTTGAGCAGCACAAAAGCGAGATGCTGAGCTTTTGTTAGTGCCTCAGGCACGTGTTCATGAATTCTCATCTGTTATAAGAATGCTTCGATCGCAGAGACGTCCTTACTCTCGAGGAGCTGGCGAGGCTGCAAGTGTCTCCGCTCGTGATCCAGATGGAGCGCAGAAGAGTTGGAAGATCTCACGTCGTTTATTTGTAGCCTCGCTACGCGGTTTAGGACGGGACAATTTTATTGATAGTGGAGGTCCCTATGTCACGGTCTTTTAGAGATGACTGCGGAGCGGCTTTGAGATAACGGTGCTGGTGAACAGAGGATTTACCTACTGGGATCCTTCGGATGAGGGTCTTGGTTCGGGCAAACTGTGTCTTCAAAGCGCAATTTGACCTGTTTTCGTTGTGTGTGATTGTGGTTAAATTACCGAGTGTGATGCCACTGTCCTTGATTTGAATGCTATGTGGAAAACGTCATCGAGGTGATAAAAATAATTAACTGTAGTCTTTGAACTAGATCAATGAGGAGCGTGGTTCTGGATTGCCCACGCACAGCGGAGTTTGCCTTTTTTTGTGGGATTTATTAAACCTTGTTCTTCTCTCGGTGTCTTTGGGGAAGAAGTTTAAACACTTTTAAGAATTTTTCTTCCTCTCCCCCTTCTCCTAGGTGTGACGATGACCCGATGCCAAATGATAAAGAGCGATTTGCCAGGTAAGATCCCGCTGTGATGCGGTTTTGGAAGCTTTTGGTGCCAAACTACCTTAATGTCAAAGAGATCCTGCAGCACCCTTCCGACCAGCGGTGAGATTCTCTCTCTGTGAAGGAAGCTGCACCAAAGGATCCAGACATTTTCCTTCATGTTTTTTGGACCAGTTCGTTAGGAGTGTGATGAAATTACGTTCCTCGTTTTCAACATTTCTCTCAGCTGTTGCCTTGGACTCTCATTCTTTCCTCCTGCTCAAGAAAATTGCAAAATTACAAGTTTTCGTGCTTAGTTCAAGTTTAGCTTGAACAGGGTTTCCTGGCAAAAGTTGTGGTTTGGGAGGGGAGTTGGGCAGAAGCTTTCGCTCGAAACGGGCGATTTCCTGGAGATCAGAGTGCACAGAAAGGTTCCAGGCAACATTCTGACTCTGTTCACCTGCTGGTGTCTGAAAGTAGCCCTGTACCATCGAATACGGGGACTGCCCTCGGTTTTTACAGCTTTCTGAGGCCCCCAGAACTCAATTTAAAAATGTCCTGGGTTTGGTTTGTGTTGGTGTGTAGTGTTTTTACCCAAGGGAGATTCTCTGGTGTCTATTCCGAGTGCTGTAAATTCCAGGGTATCCCCTCAGCGTGAGGGCACATCACGCCGTAAGTGCTGTAAATTCCAGGGTGTCCCCTCAGCGTGAGGGCACATCACGCCGTGTCTGGCTAAGAGATAAAATGAGCGAATACGGAATGATGGCCAAGACACTACGCTTAGCGGCTTGTCTTAAGGAGGGGTCTGCCTTCCGAAATTGGAGTTAAAATTCAAGTGATTGAGGACGTGGGGGAAAGGACTGACCGGCACGTTGTGTCGAGGAGCCCGAGGGTCCGCAGGGCAGGTGACACCGCAGGGCGAGCCGGGGTGATGCCGGTGGCAGGAGCCTTTCCCTGGGATTTCACTGGTTGTGGGCTGAAGCGAGCGGTCTAGAAATGCTTTGTGAAATGTCTGTAATGTTTCAGCCAGAGCTATAAACCTGTGTCAGCCTTAGTTCAGAGAGGGGAAGAATTGCAAAGCCAAGCTTTCAGGTTGCTGTCATGCTGTTTGTCACCTGTTGAAGGGTGAGCAGGGACTTCTGAGCTGGGGTTCTGCTGCTTTTTGAGTGGTTTGAGTCATTTTGAAGTCAAGAAAATCAGAAATGTGTTTGCCAGCCCCCCTCAAATAACTTTGGTCCCTGGTGCAAGTCATAAGCTCTGGCAGCCCCTAATAATACATGTAAATGCTGAGATAAAGCAAAATTACCCAAAAAAGCACAGGTTGTAGCGCTGAGCAGCTTCACGGCCGTTAAAAGCTCCGCTACCGGACGGTGCGGTGCTGGAGCGGGAGCTGGGCTCCCTGGGACCCTGCTGTGGCCTTTGATGGCCCCGGTTAATACAGATGTCATCGGTGAGGAAGGAATAAATGAAGAAAAAAACCCACCTGAGTGTCACTTGTGAACTGCTGAGGCCAGAGTCTGTCTCTGGGGGGATGAGCAGGACCGATGTGCTCTAACGTGGAGATTGTCGCTTGCGATGAGTGGCTCAGGCAGCAGGGACGGTGGCAGGAGGCGAGGAACGGTGACAAAGTTGTCGGTGTGCTGACACCTCGAGCGTCCGTGCCCCTGCCTGGAGCTCTTGGGTCTGTTTTCCGGGACCGCTCCTCGCCGCTCTGGCAGCCCACATTTTCCACAACGTTCTTTCCTCCTGGGATGACACGAGGCGAAGCAGAGCGTGAAAGCCACCACGCCGACTTGCGTTAAAGCTCAGCCTTGGAGAAGCCGTGTGCTGCCTTACCGAACACACCTGCTGCCTCCCCCTCTCCTGGCCGGAGCTTTCGGGGATTATTTGTTTCCCAAGACAGCTCCAGGAGGAAAACTTACCACCAGCCCCCCTAAAACAAGGTTTGCAGACTCCTCTTCCCTGAAAACCGCAAGCTGCAGGTTGGTGGGGCCGTCCTTTTCGTAGACGACGTGCTAACCTCCGTGTGCTGTTTGTGGTGGAGCCACCTCGACCGTGGCGTCCTGAGCGGGGTTGGTGCAGCAGCGTTACGCAAATGTGCGGTGTTAGCTGTGAATCCTACCCTGAGCGTGGATTTTGGGGGGTTTTAACCTGCTTTTCTGATGTGTTAATGCTATCAAAGAGACTATTGATTTGGTTTTTTTCCTTTAAAGAGTAGTTTAATGTGACTGAGCCCTCAATTCCCAGTTCTGCCATTAACCTTCCGATCTCGCGCAGAGTAATCTGAAAACTTCCAAACCTCGTAGGCAGCAGGCACCCATTTAATGTGCGATGTTGCAGACTAACGACCGCTTTTGTTTCATGTGGAATTGCTCCTCTGCAAAACAGATGTGTCTGTAGGCTGGGTTTCCTAGTACATCTTTCCCATTTTTCATTTCTTTAAACTTTTTTTTCCATTTTTAGCTTAGATCGCTGATTTTATTTTTAGGTCTGATGATGAACAGAGTTCAGCGGATAAGGAGAGACTTGCCAGGTAGGAGAACGGAGATTTCAAGCATGGACGAGCAGAGTATTTCCTTTCCTTAAATGTTTCTCTAGGTGTCCCTTCTCTTTTTTTTTTCCTCCCCCCTCCTTCCCTCCTCTGCTGCAGTAGAGGACTTGAAATGAACAGGCTTCTGGAAATCGCTGCGGAATTGGAATTAGGAGGGGAAAGGCATTTAGTCCCCATGCGAGACTGTCTTGGGGGAATACGCAAAAGGATTTGTTTGCCAAAGACCGCAGGGCAGAGCATGGTTGGGCCGCCGAGTGCTGCAGCTTTGCTAACCTGCGCTGAAACGCGGTTCCCCTTGTGCTGGATCGAGGTGCCAACGGCCTCTTCTCGCCTTGGTCCGGCTTTGTC
>NW_010137886.1:5864-15210 GCF_000699245.1 Pterocles gutturalis
ATGCTGTTGTGCTATCAAAACAGACGTTAAAAAGTGTGCTGGTTTGGATTTTTTTCTGCCCCTTTATAACTTTTGGTAAAGAATATGTCCTGTGCATTACAGTAGTTTAGATTTTTCTTTCCCCACCCCCCCCCCAAATTTCCTATTTGTAATTAACGTGGGACCGTGGCCACAATAACCGAAGTGGTCGTTCTGAATGCACCCCCAGAACGTGTGCGTGCAGCCGGTCGAGACGCTGTCGTCAGGACCGCGTTTCTCCAGCGGCAAAACACTGCCTCTAAATATTCCCTTCCCTTTTCTCAGCTGCAAAATAAAAACCTCCGAAATCACCGTCGAGGTTTCTGCTGTTGGCCACCCGCAGCCTGTTCCAGAGCTGACTCTAGAACTTGGTTGGGACCGTTCCACCCTTGACTTGTTCTTAAGCAATGCCCAGCACTGAAAAAACTCTTGGGCGCTGAGAATGCCGCCGTCCCGCTCAGTTTACTGCCTGCTGGCCGGCTTTAAAACAAAAAATAACCCCCAGCCGCAGCCTTTCCTAACGGCGGGATTGCATAGCTTAAATATTTGAGGAGATAAGGAAACCCCGGAGGTGGGGCCAGCGGATAAAGCCAGCAGCAGCGCTGGGCAGGGATTTCTCCTCCCGTGGAGCAGTGACCCTTCCCTCTGTCCCCAGCCGTCAGTTGTTGCTGTCACACAAGAGCCTGTAGCCCAGAATATTTGGCAGCGGGGCAAGCAGGTGGCTGGTGGTTTCCCGGTAGCTCTGGTAGTGAGGGTGGCTTCATTTTCCCACTGGAGCGTAGGAGTTTGGAGGAACTGAACGAAAGGTGAGCGTGGTAATTGCAGCGCTTCTGGAGGTCAGTGTCTTGCAGCAGGAGCGAGGTCATTGATCACGCAGCGGGGTAGTGATGAACGCTCCGTTTTGTGTTTATCCTCTTCCACTCACTTGCCTGTCTGTGTTCCTTCCAACACTTCCATCTCATCTCATTTCCCACTGTCTGCTTCCTTGCATCTGCTCCATCCTTCTGTATAGGAAACCTGGCGTTTGAGTTCTGTTTTGAGGAACCCACCTTAGTAACCGGGTTAAACCGGATAACCTGGAGAAGCGGCGGCTGAGGGGAGACCTCATCACGCTACCTGAAAGGAGGGTGCAGGGAGGGGTGCTGGGCTCTGCTCTGAAGGGACAAGGGATGGGACAAGAGGAAACGGCCTCAAGTTGCGCCAGGGGAGGTTCAGGCTGGAGATTAGGAAAAATTTCTTCCCAGAAAGAGTGCTCAGGGTTTGGAACAGTCTGCCCCGGGAAGCGGGGGAGTCACCATCCCTGGAGGGGGTCAAGAACCATGTCCATGTGGGGCCTGGGGACGTGGTTTAGTGGGTTGGGTGGTGTTGGGTTGGGTGGTGTTGGGTTGATGGTTGGACTTGATGATCTGATTTTAAGGATTGAAAATCCTTGAGGTCTTGTCCAACCTTCACCATCCCTGGAGGGGGTCAGGAGCCGTGTCCATGTGGCGCTGGGGGATGTGGGTTGGTGGGGTTGGGTTGACGGTTGGAGCTGATGATCCTTGAGGTCTTGTCCAACCTTCGTGATTCTATGAAAAAGAACTGAGTCTGAGCAGTCAGTGGGCACTGTGCCCTGTGAGCAGACTTGCAGAAGGCGTGTGAGGAACCTTTTGAAGGACCACGTGGGCACCATTCCTTGCGGTGCCTCTTTAGAGGTCCGCGCACACCACCCAGGCGTGTGGTCGGTCTGCCCACGCTGGCTTTGATCCGCACAGAAATCAGGGGTATGTCTGCTTGGAAGCCTCCCCTTCTGCCACGATATTGCAAAAAGCTCTCAGTGTAACTGAGGAGTATCTTCCCAACAGCGCTGCACGGTGAGACTCACCTGGTGTAACCCAGGTGCCCCAGCCTGAGCCGCAGCCTGGCCTCCGCGGGGTTGTTGGGGACACATGGATGCCTGCAGGGTGATGGCGAAAAGGATCGGACTCATCCTTGCAGAGTCCATCTCTGTTTAAAAGCCGATTTCCTCAGTAGAGCGAGGTGACTCCCACTTTGAGAGCAGTAGGAGAGGAAGGAATCCTCTTGCTGCAGTGAAATCGATGGGGAAGCTTCTCTGCTACCATAGCTCAGCCTGGCTCCTTGCCTTCACCAGGGAACCGACGCGATGTGGAGCAGGATTCTTGTCCGCAGCAAAGAAGGTCCAGCTGTAGGCTCTCCTCCTTGCACTTGTTCCCGCGTCCCTTTGTGCACGCCCAGCATGCGAGGCGCTTGTAGTCCTTCTAACTCCTGGCGACCCTGCCGCGTCTCTGTGTTCTGCACTCTGGCCTTGTTGGAAGCGTTGAACGTGGGGAAACGGCTGAAGCTTCTGACCCGTCGGTAACTTTTGTCTTCCTCCTCTCCTCCCTGGCCTTTTTGCAGGGAAAATCACAGTGAGATTGAACGTAGGCGAAGGAACAAGATGACCGCCTACATCACCGAGCTGTCGGATATGGTGCCCACCTGCAGCGCCCTGGCCCGCAAGCCGGACAAGCTCACCATCCTGCGCATGGCCGTGTCTCACATGAAGTCCCTGCGCGGCACCGGCAACACCTCCACGGACGGCACCTACAAACCCTCCTTCCTCACCGACCAGGTCTGGGCTTGATGCTGTTTTCCGGGAAATATCGCGATCACGGGGAGGAATTGAGGCTTTGGGCAACCTGGGCTAGTGGGAGGTGTCCCTGCCCGTGGCAGAGGGTGGGACTGGATGGGCTTCGAGGTTTTTTCAGGCTGAGAGATTTGGGGGTGTTCAGCCTGGAGAAGAGAAGTCTCCGGGGAGACCTTCCAGCACCTTCCAGTGCTGAAAGGGGGCTACAGGAGAGATGGGGGGGCTCTGGATCAGGGGGTGCAGGGACAGGACGAGGGGGAACGGGTTTGAGCTGAAAGAGGGGAGATTTGGATGAGAAATTAGGAAAATTTTTTTTTTTTTTTTTATGATGGGGGTGGTGAGGCAGTGGCCCAGGGTGCCCAGAGAAGCTGTGGATGCCCCATCCCTGGAGGGGTTCAAGGCCAGGCTGGATGAGGCTTTGGGCAACCTGGGCTGGTGGGAGGTGTCCCTGCCTGTGGCAGGGGGGGGGGCTGGGGGGTCTCTAAGGTCCCTTCCCACCCAAACCATCCTGGGATTCTATGAATTGAGTTGTGGGTGGGGGCAGACAGGCACCCGGGGTGGGTTCAGAGGGCTTCACCCGCTTGGCTCTGGAGCTGAGAGCTCTGTCTGTCCCTCTGCAGGAACTCAAACACCTGATCCTGGAGGCAGCCGATGGCTTTCTGTTCATCGTTTCCTGTGAGACCGGCAGGGTGGTCTACGTCTCCGATTCTGTGACTCCGGTCCTGAACCAGCCGCAGTCGGAGTGGTTCGGCAGCACCCTGTACGACCAGGTGCACCCCGACGATGTGGGCAAGCTGAGGGAGCAGCTCTCCACCTCGGAGAACGCCCTGACAGGTACCGCAGCCCGGGCAGGGATCGGCGGGGGCGGGCGGCGTGAAAGCCTGCAGAGGCCTTGGATTAAAACCTTCCCTTTGTAGAAGGAACCAAACCCTGGTGCCTTTCTAACAAGGATCCTGCAGCCCCCCCTGAGAATGCATCTAAAGGTACCACCGGTGACACTTGTGTCCTGCTAGTTTTCTAATACGTGACCTGGTGCCTGTGCTGCTGAAAGGACTCACCTTGCAGCAGCGTCTTGTTTTTTCTTCTTTCTTTAGGTCGCATCCTCGATTTGAAGACGGGGACTGTCAAGAAGGAAGGCCAGCAGTCCATGAGGATGTGTATGGGCTCACGGAGATCCTTCATCTGCCGGATGAGGTAACGGAGAGATTCCTTACGGAAATCTCGTTTCAGCCTGATCTCAACTTGTTCCCTGGCCCCTCCGTGGGGTTTTTTTTTTGGCTTTTTTTGCTCATTCTGACATAGACATGATATAACACGGCTGAGCTTTCCACACAGTGCTAACAGTCAAAGTTCTTGAGGTTTTTCTTTGCTCTGTGCTCTCAAGACTTTTGTTGTGGAAGATCTAGTTTCACGTCACAATTTGTTTTGACCCCCTGAAGTCCGTAGCATGAGGGTTTTTCACTTGTGTGATGGAGATTCAAAGGTTCATCCCCATTTCTGGAGTGCTTCCTCTTATTTAAGATTGTCACGTTGTTTTGATGTTGACCCAAGAAAGTTCAAAACCTTTCCCCTCGTGTTTCTGATCCTGGTCCAGGTGTGGCAACAGCTCCGTGGATCCCGTCTCTGTAAATCGTCTCAGCTTTATGAGGAACCGCTGCAGGTAAATAACACGAGGTCCGGGGCAGCACGCTGCATTGCTGGGAACAAAAGGAGCCCCAGCTCCATCCTCAGAGAGGGGGGGACACAGCGGTGGGGGCGTGTAGGGTGGGCTGGGACAGCTTCCAGAAGAGTTTAGATGGATCTGCTGGTAGAGGAGTCCAGTACTGATGCGTTGAGGAAGGTGATCCTAGGGAGGATTCATTTTTCTTTATTCCAAGGCTGGATTTGAAGTCAGTTTAAACCCCCACGTTCTTCACACGTTTGTTGCAGGGCTCTGGTGTATATCATCCATTTTTAGTTGCAAATTGAGATAAATTCCAGCGTATTGTTCTCGGACTGCTTGTATTTACGTTAAGTCTTCGTTCTTCCTTTACCCTGAAGATATCCCATGGAAGCTTTTTAAAAATACGGGTAGAAACCTTGCCTCGCCTTACCCCAGTTCAATATTTAGCACAACGGGACTGTCTTTCTCTCTCCCAAGGAACGGCTTAGGTGCAGCGAAGGACGGCGAGCCTCACTACGTCGTGGTGCACTGCACGGGGTACATCAAGGCCTGGCCCCCCGCAGGTAACGCCCGGGCTGAAGCCTTCACTTGGGGCTGGTTTTAGGAGCACGTGGTCTGACGCTGTCCCTTCTGTGAGCTGGATGTGCCAGCAGATGCTTTCCAAATGTAGCATCACTTTTTATTATTTTAGGATTGAACAAATTTTTGCAGATGCTGGATCCAGAGAGCTGTGTCTGCAGAGGATGCAAATAAACTTACACGGTCTGATGGGCTTGTGCTGAAAGTTTCTGAGATCTCGAATGCTTCTGGTGGAAAAGGGAGGGGGAGGCAACTTAATTGACCATATTTCCTCATGGGAAAGTTAAAAACAGGATGGGAAGATGTATTGAAGTCAGAACTGCGTGTCTTTTTCCTCTGAAATTAGCAATTTTTCCTGTATTAACCTTGCTGGAATTTCTTGGCGTTCCTCTCAGGTGTTTCGCTGCCTGATGACGACCCGGACGCTGGCCAGGGCAGCAAGTTTTGCCTGGTGGCTATCGGCAGGCTGCAGGTGGGTAACATCTTCGATGATTCGACGTTGCCTTGTCCTCAAAATCCCCAGAGTTCAAGTCTTCTGTCTGAAGATATTCCCCAGGGGCTGGCCAGGAGAGAGCAGCTCTCGCCAGATGCGATAACGCCGTGCCCGTCGTGCCTTGCAGGTCACCAGCTCGCCCAACTGCACAGACATGAACAGTGTTTGTCAGCCCACAGAGTTCATCTCCCGACACAACACCGAAGGCATTTTCACCTTCATCGATCACCGCTGCGTGGCTACGGTTGGCTACCAGCCACAGGTGAGAAAACGGCCGGAGCTTTCGAAGAAAGGATTGCTGTTGAGTCTTGCTTTTCCCTCCTCCCTCTCCTGTACGTCGTGGCTCTGCTTGTCGAACAGATCTGATAAAACGATGCCCAGGGTCTCAACCAGCCGTGTTCCTTTTCCACCAGTTGCTTTTTCATGTGGTTTTTTTTAAGCACTTTGATCCTTGGAAGGATGGGTGGCTCTGGATTATGTCTAATGTCAATTAAGATCATTTCTGCCTCCGTTTGAGTTAAAGATCAAACGTTAGTCGACCGCTCTTGTGCTTCTCGTTAGCACGCAGCAGGCCAGCTCTTGTCCGTGGTTTGTGTAACAGCGATTTGGTGCTGGGCGAGCAGTAACTACCTGTCCGAAGGGGAATTGATGGGGCAGACCTGAAAGCCAGAGTCTGCCTGCCAGATGAACTGACTTCATCTCTCCCAATTCCTTCAAAATTAGGAACTTCTGGGGAAAGACATTGTGGATTTCTGCCACCCGGAGGACCAGCAGCTTTTGCGGGACAGCTTTCAGCAGGTAAAACATTTCAGCTCCCGCTTTGCGTGCAGCGTGGTGTTGGGATTAGAGTCTGTCTCGGTGCTTGCGAAGCAATGGAATTAATTGGAAAACCAAGAAAAAATAAACCTTAGATATCTCTCTTTTTGCCCAACGGCAGAGAGTTACGGATACAGTCACAAAATTGTAAATGTGCAAAACAAAACCAGAAGCATCTGATGTCTAACTCTCAAATTCATCCTCTGGCTGCTAGTCCGGTCTGCTTTTAGGGCCGGAGCCGTGGCTGCAAAGTACCTACTTGAATGCCATGCTTCTGTGGCTGAAACCCTGGTTCGTCTCTAGGGCCCAGAACTCGAAATGGATGTGGTTTGCTTGCCCTGTTGTCGTTACTCTTATTTCTGAGGGCGTTGGACTTGTGGCAGGGCAGGTAAGACTGCCCCTGTGCTTTCATGACTCCAAAAAAAAAATAGCTGCTCATATCCATTTGTCCAAATAGTTGGAATCAGAAGCGACAGCATGTGCTTCATTTACTGGAGGCTTTTCCATACATCTCACCAGTGCAAAGAGATAAGAAAAGTGAAAGCCAAAAAGGGGATATTGGATCCCAACTCCGAGAATCATTCGGGAATCGAGATAGCCCCAGGGAACGGCAGCAGTGCCGTGGAGGTGGGGAAAACCACGGCGGGGGCTGTAGGCTTTGAGGCAAAGGGCCATCCCGAGGTTTTGGTGGGGGGGTGGCTTATGCTCAGGAGCGAGTTGCTCTTCAACACCTTCTTTTATCCGGTCCTACTGATGGCGTTACGTTTTTTTAGGTGGTGAAGTTAAAAGGCCAGGTTCTGTCAGTCATGTTCCGATTCCGATCCAAAAACCGGGAATGGCTCTGGATGAGAACCAGCTCCTTTACCTTCCAGAACCCCTACTCGGATGAAATTGAGTACATCATCTGTACCAACACCAATGTCAAGTATGTACATGGAAATGACTTGCCAACCCCCAGTGATAGCACACGAACCCGCTGGGATCTTGTCCCAGTATAACCAGCAGCACAGACCTGCGGGAGCTCCGGCCTCTCCCCCTCACCACCCTTCCCACCGGTTTGCACAGGCCCTGGAGAAATTCCCAAGTCCCATGAGCTCTTTTCCTGAGCCGTGGCAGGCACTGGCGGACTCTAAAGCGCAAGAAATCAAATTCCTTGGGTTGTGTGGCTCAGCGAGCGGCCAGAGTTCGGCTCCAGCAGGGCTGTTTTTAACTCCGGTTACTGGAGCGAGTCTCCTGGCTGGGTTTTTGCATTCGGAGCTAATATTAGTGACGTCTGCCTTTGACTGTCACTCTTGGACTCCGGTGACAGCCCTGGGGGAGCAGCTGGTCTGGAGAGCAGCTTTTCATGTGGGCAGGAGGAGGGTAGAAAGTAAACGTTGATTTTTTTTCCACCGGTTGTCCTTGGGTTCGGACACGAGCTCCAGCAGGAGGCTGCTTTCCCCGCCGCTCTCCTCTTTTCCCCCTCTGGACTGTTCCATGGGTTTTTGCATCTCTCTGGGGAGTGATCAGAGCTGCTCGCTCATCCCATGAGCAACAGCAACTGAAATTAAGGAGGAAAAAAAAAAAAAAAGTGCCTGCATGTGATTCCTAACTGCAGCCATGGAGTCTCTCCAGCGAGGCAAACAGAGGCCAGGCTGCTTGTGGGCAGGTGAAAAGCCAGGATTTTTCTTTTTTTTTTTTTTGCACGAGGCAAGGTCCCAGAGTGCCCGTGGCACTTCTTCCTTCCTGCAGCTGCCGAGGTGATGTTTTCTTTTGAGAAAATATTCGGAGCTGAGCAGGGTGAAATCCCTCTGGCTTTAGAGAGCTGCGATCTGAGCGCAGGGCTGGAATCTGAATCAGGCCTTGATTCGTGTCCCGTGTAGAGATATCTCTTTGAACTCATTCATTCCACACGCATCCATTCTCGCATCCATGCTCCTCCGCCTTCCAAAAGCGCTGCATCCATCCGGAGCGGAGCAGCAGCCATCCATGTCTGACGCTGTTCCAGGTGCGTTTGATCTCTCTCCATCTTTCCCGGCTTCTCTCTATTGGTTTGTCTTCAGGTTCTGCTGAAGCAGCAGCTTGCAAAAGAACAGTCGAGAAAACGCTGGATTTTTATTCCTTTCTTGTGGGAATTAAACATTAACTGACTTCTGGCGGTTGACAGAAGAGCGTAACGAGCTCCACCAACGTCTTGGGCTTAAAACCTAAATGCTGGGGGTCCGTGCAGGCTCCATCGGGAGTGTCTGACAGAGCCGAGCAGAAAACCTCGGGGCTTTTTGGGCTCCTCCAGCCTTTGCTTGTGCTTTAAGCATGACGCAGACCTAGCCGTGCTCCTGGTGGAGGTTAATTGCTCCCCGGCTCCGTGGCCGAGCCCTTCGGCTCGCGGCCGTTAGCGCAGTTTTACCTGCCACCCCCCCAGAGACCACGAAACCCCGAGGAAGGACCCTCCACCAGGTTTTGCCAAAGCAAAGCTTCCCGTCTTGTCCGAGACGGGCGCCTTCTCCTCCACGCAGCAGCCAACTGTTTGGTATTTTTTACTTTTTTTTTTTTTTTTTTCTTTTTTGTCTTTAATTTGAAGGAACTCGAGCCAGGAGTCTCGACCTGCCCTGTCAAACCCAGTGCAGAGGCCCCAGCTGGGGCAGGGCGTCAGCCTTCCCCTGGAGATGGGCACGGCACAGCTGCCCGCAAGGTCAGGACGGGCTCCGCTCCCTTTCCCGTGCCTCTCTCACCGGTTCTGCCCTCCTGTCACCTGCCCAAACCTTCCTCTCGGCAGCAGTGGCCTCCTCCGGGCTAACGAATCAGTGGTGTGACCACAGGGTCTCTGTTCCCTCGGCGATGGATTTGAGCAGCCCGCGTTCTCCTCTTACAGACGTTTTCTATTTTAGGCAGCAGCAGCCGCCACAACAGACAGAGCTGGAAGTGGTCCCAGGAAGAGAGAGCCTGGCTGGGTACGACCACTCGCAGGTAAATCCGCAGGGGTTGGGGTTACTCCTTGCGTTTGTTGTCCTGAATTATTTAATTTGTCGAGGCTTTAAAGCTGCCCACGAGATTGACTTGAGGCTGCTGAGAGTTTGGAGAGTTCTGCTTTGCTGGATCTGCTTGTTTGGTTCTGATCCGGCCCTAAACGGCCGCGTTGTCCCGATAAAATACCCGGGAGTCCCGAGAGCAG
>NW_010137886.1:15238-15501 GCF_000699245.1 Pterocles gutturalis
GCACCCCGCTGCAGAGCGCTGGGGGCCGTGGGGCAGAGCCGTGGGGCGAGGCTCATCCCCTTCCCGCCCCGTTTTGCTGTTTGTGTGATTTTTCAATGTGTGGGGGGGTCATTTTATCATACAGCAGCTCTCTCCCGCTGGCTGCGAGAGCGCTGACGTCCTTTGTCACCTTTCTGCCTGCTCGCAGGTTCCCGTTCAGCCCGTGACCGCCGCCGGCCCGGAGCACAGCAAGCCCTTGGAGAAGGCTGAGAGCCTTTTTAACC
>NW_010137887.1:0-30992 GCF_000699245.1 Pterocles gutturalis
GGGGCTGCGGGCTTGTGAGGGCCCTGCGGCCGCCTCCGCCGCCGGTGCTTCCATGCTTTACCCTAGACATCCCTACCGACCTCTGCACATACAGCA
The DNA here is from genome assembly GCF_000699245.1 of Pterocles gutturalis. NCBI lineage: Eukaryota > Metazoa > Chordata > Aves > Pterocliformes > Pteroclidae > Pterocles > Pterocles gutturalis. The sequence continues at coordinate 97 of NW_010137887.1, forward strand.
AACAGGAGAAACACAGCAAGAACTGTCAGGAAATGCCCAACAAGTGTAGGATGCAGTCAGTGGAACTGGTGTTTCATTCACGCCCTGAAGGGGTCTTAGATGCCCACAGAAGTTCAGAGGATTTACGAAGCAGGACAGGGAGTAAGCAGCCCATACAAAAGCAGCCCAGAGCTTTAGTGACTAGCTAGCTGAACAAGGAGAGAAGGGATGAAATGGAGGAAGAGCTCCTCCTAGTGTAGTCGGCCTTTAGAAGTTAACTTGAAAAATCTAAGCCTCAACTGAGGAAAAGCTGGCTGAGGAAAGAAAGGGAAGGGATGGCTGTTGCTGCAGGGTAGTTTCAGTGGAAACAGGAGGGCACGACCATAGCATAACTCTGTGATGGACTACTACTTCCTACTTGCTATAGGAGTAGCAGGAGCCCTACCTTCCCCCAGGAAAAAGTAACATTGCCTTGATGACTTTTTTTTCCTCCCACAAATGCAGCAGGGCTTCCCCTTTGCCTCCCAGCCAACAGGCTTCCTTCCCATCTTGTGCAAAAACAGGATACCTGTATTAAACCAGAGAATTGTTTTGGGATGTTGAGCGAGGCAAGCAAATCTTACCAGCCAGGTGGTTTGAAAGATTTGTGAGCAAAACCAATATACCCTGATGCCTCTCCTGCAAGTTCTTTGTGTCTCATTTCTCAGTGGAATCATGTCTGTTCCGTTCTCTGCTTCTCAGATATGCAGATGCACCTTTAAGCCTACTGGCAAATAATCATGCATCATCTTCTCCGTGTAACTCGAGAAAGTTAATAATATATATCCCAAGGATAATCGGAAAAGTGTTCACATACCCCTAGTCACCACCAATGTTCTCAAGTGGCAACAGAGCCGGCAGCTCCACAGCTTCCATATGTTTGACTAGGACAGTAGTCACCAGGGAATCAGGGCACTCTGCTCTGTGACCTTGGTCCAGTCCCTTAATGACAGGGTGTCTGCTTTCCTTCTCAGTTTTGGTTTTACCTATTTAGACTGTAAACAGAGTAAGTAGTGCCAGCCCAATAGACTTATGCATCAGGCATGACACAGCAGAGCACTGCTCTAGTCTAAGCCTTTAGCTGCCCCTGGAACTCATAATAAGAAGAGATTAATAAAGCTAAGAGATGATTACTTTATAAGAACTGAGCTTCACCACATTAATTTAAGAAGGTTCTTTAAACTGGCAACACTGGAGCAAGACTTACAGAAAGGCGAAGCATAACAGTAACAACAAATGAAGTCTCATAGAAGCAGAGTGCTCTAACATCAAACACACCAATTAAAATAAAAAAGGGAATGGTGATTAGCTTGCTAGGGGCAAGCCAAAAGGGACAGAGTCTGATTTGAAGGGTACAGGATGAAATACTTATCAGTTCTTATCCAAATAAATACTCGGCAGTTAAGTAATTCTGCAAGGCTTCAGAACTGAGAAGATAATGGCAAAATTTTTCCTTTCTGGAAAAGAATCCACAGAAAAGTTTCCTCCTCTAACCTAAGACAGTTTTGCAAACATCTTCAGATAATACTTTCGTATTCTGGAACATTTCAGATCATTCATTTAATTACTAACACAGCATCAGCTCTCTGATACTGACTACAACCCTCAGGTTTATTACTATTTCCCAACTATCAATTATTGCCTTAAAATTAGCAGTGTTCCCTTACCCCTGTGAATGGAAAGTGTCTCACGAGAGTTCACTGTATGAGAACACAGCAACAGTTCTGACTCACAAGGGTAATCCAGATACTCATAGCAATTCCCCCACCTTATGCTTGCTGGCTAGCATCTACTCTAATATATTTTATTCCTTGGGGTTATCTACTTGTTGCCTAACACATTCTTAAAACAAACAAAAAAAAAACCCAAAAAAAACAAAAACAAAACAAACAACAACCACCGATGTGCTCCTGAGACTGGAAAGTGATTACAGACCAGCTCGTGCTTTCCTGGGATTAAGGTCCAGAGATGTTGCTCAAAACAGTACACAAAGGAACCTCCAATGAAGTGACCTCTCCGTTGCTGTGGCCCCAAAGGAAATGGAGATTTACTTCCAACCCTGTCAGGTTCCCCTCATCTCAAAAAAGGGAATTTAAAGGATCTCACAAGGAGGCCTGCACCCTGGTTAAAAACACTTTATTTTCCATGCTGTCCATCAGCTTTAGCAAAGCCACGGTACTTGAGACTTTACTAGGTGCATCTGCTCCAGGGATGGGATAGACGGAAAGGAAACCATCTTTCTGTTGTTTCTACAAGCTGCTCAGCACAACCTCACTGTTATCATTGGCTATAATAAACAGAAGAAGAGCAGACCTGTGAAAATGAGCCCATCTTCTCTCTCTGAGTGATTCTCCCCCTCCCCAAGTCCTCTGAACACTCTGTGGACCAGATAAATGCTTCTCCCCAGGCAATTAACCTTTTCCTTCCTGCTCAGGAAGGATTAAAACAAGTTATAATGAATCCTCCTCAGGTATTAGTGAGGACCTGTCTGACCACACATATTTACACCCAGGAAGAAGCAGCTTTTCTCTCAGGACCAACAGAAGGCATGTCTCTGTTTTCTACCTCTTCACACATGCCCCTGTGGATTCAGAATTATTCGTCACTCCCAAAACCATTTCAGAAATATTCAGCAGCAATGTAGCGCTGTTGAAAGAGAGCATCTGTACCTCCTACCCTTTTTACAGAAAAGCAGACTAGCCACCTTCGCTGCTATTGCAGGCAGAAGGACAGGCCCACCTGCACATTACAGCTTTGCAAAATTCATCTGCATTTGCTTTCTGACCAAATTACAGCAAACAAAATGAGAGACCTCAGGGATTATTCCACTTTTAGCCTTTACTCATCTAAGCAGATTGCCCTCCAAGATCAGCTTCCTACTTCATTTAGCTTTTTCTGGTTAAAGGCACAGCAGGAGTCATTCAAGACTTTGGGCTTTTTATATTTCCCCATTAAGGTTCTGTTAGATGAGAAGGCCATGAACTGGCAGAACAGCAGCATAATAATCAATGTGGAGTTGCTGTAACCGGAGCAGATCTTTACCCGTACATGCTAAACCCAATTTCCCTAAAAACCAAGCCTGATCTCCTCCTGCCTTTTGCCTGTGCCCTACCAGCACCCCTTTTTTACTGCCTTGTCTTGAGTTCCTGTTTACTGAGGTGCTGGGATTGTCCCAGTAGTGATGTCTGCAATCACCAGGCCTTGCCACTCTCGCCACAAAATTTCCTGCAGCTTTCCCTAGGATGCTGAGGTAGACCAAGAAATTACAAATATTACAGCAGTAGGCCTTTAGGAGCGTTGCACAAAGCAGACTATATCTGACTGCAGGTTCCCACTGCAGCTTTTTGTTGCTCAAGCACAGAAAAACTGCAACATACCCTATTACTCAGAAACTTAAGCTATATTTGGACTTCTGTCCTATGAAGCAGATCTGTTTCACTGTGACTAGCTGTGGAAGCAAACTCAGTAGTTCAGTGTTTCCCCTTTGATCAGCCCTGTTCTTTGGGGACGTGAGCATCCAGCGTGCCACCCGGTGATCCTTCCCAGCAGCGAGCCCCTACAGAGAAGCTGCAATTAGACTAGAAAAATCTAAGCATCTCACAGCAACCAGTAGAGAAAGTGCACTGTGTACCCCTTGTCATCACACACAGAGTCAGACACCATGAAATTAGTACTGATGGTCCCTGGTTTTAGCAGTTATGGTAGGACATCTGTTGCTTTCGGGTACATCCCTGGCTCCATCTGCAGAGTTCTTTGGTGGAAAAAAGAGACAATGGGAGCCGGTGGACTTTACCGAGAGATGAGGTTTTTTGCCTGGACACCACCAACAGAGAAGGGTAGATCCCAGACACACATCTCTGTGCAGTTGCCACAAATGGGCTGCCCCTGAAAAAAAGAGAGACTCATCCACATACAATGTCAAAAAAACCCTGATGTGGCTATTTTTGTTCAGCTCACCACCTGAGAAGCATGTTCCAAAGCAGTAATGGCAGTGAAAGTGCCTTGGTTTTTGGAAAAGAAGTCTTCGCTTTGTGATGTTACAGATTAATCGCTCTGTTAACCCAGCAGCTGAACTGAGCCCAGTAGCTCTTACTTCAAACAACAAACACTCAAACCAGTAAGCAAACAAAGCCTGGAACATTTCATTCCATGAATCATTTCAGTCTGGGACCTTTGGCTCTTGCATGCTTTTCATTCTACTTCTTTTTAAAGTGATGACTGAGATCCCCATGGCTGGGAACTACAAAGGAAACTGCTCCAAATGTCCTCACCATCCTTCCCAGAAGGTGTTGTTGAATTGTCCAAAGGTGGCTGATGGCACAGAAGAGAGAAGAAACCACCTAACGTGGGCAGAGAAAGCAGAGGAAGGTCTCCACTCCCACAGTGTTTGTACCTTAGAGTTTTCTGCCGGCCCTGAAAGAATGAGACATCTTCATGCCCTGAAATTGAATGTTACTCACTCTCACACACAACCTCAAGGAACTCGGCAGTCTCAAACAAGATCAAACCAGAGACCCGGTGTCCTGTGTCCTAGCAGTGTTGGCGAACAGATGAAAGAGATCTCTTAGTGGCTAATTAGGAGAATTTACCCACAGAGGAAAGAAGACATCAAATTAATTCTGTAGTGGTTATTTTTGCCTTGAAGCATGATGGTGCTTATCCATTTTACTGGCATGAGCGCACAGCAGTAATATATTCAAATATCAGTCCAGGACTCCACTACCGCAAACTCAATTACTACAGAGAGTATCCAGGCAAGCATGTTTGCCGTTCACTGTTTGGGCATGATGCCATAGCTATGATCACATTATCCTCACCTTAGGTTGACTACCTGTGACAAATTGGTTTTACAAAGTCACTGCTATTTTTTAAATCACTACAGCATATTATATTAAATTAACTGTGCATCAAATTAAGCCTATACTTAATTGAAGTGAAATAGGACATTTGTACAGCAAGAAGCTGAATGCATGATCAGCTGTTTTGCTGAACCAGCGTCCTATTAGTTGTCTGATAACTGAACTTTTGTTTCAGTGGTCTTTAGGATATAAGCTTATAAATCTGCAGGAAGCATCACAGTCCAATCCATTCCAGTCATTGAAGGCATATTTTCCCAAATCTCAGGAGTTTTCACACCAAAGAGGGAAAGGGCATGAAATGAGAACACCCCCTGCTTTGCAAAATAAAGTGCACCATAAGGAAGAGTGCCTCTGAGCTGACAGGAGATGGAGCCATCCAGCATTCATCACTGACTTTCATGATAGCTCTGCTGTCATGGCATCAGCGGGGACAGGTGTATCTTGGGCTGTGTGACTCAGCAGCCTTATGGTACCAATGGTGTAATTCAACTGGCTGGCATTCAGCTTCCACTGGGAGCTGCATGTTTCCATCACCTCTCAGTGGGGACTCACCAACTCACATACAAAGGCCAACTGATTGTTAAAAGCCTCTGATTTGAGCTGGCTTGATTTTAGGGCTTCCAGCTTGAAATACTTTCAGCCCCAGGGGTGCACAGCTGCCATACTTTTAACTGGAGCCATCTGAAGAAAATCAGGATAGAGATGTCCCAAACTGGTAAAACTTGAGTCACTCTAAATCTGTGGTCACTTTTCAAATATCTGGGCTTGAATGATAAGATCAGGAATGTAGACAAGTCATCAGGGCTGGGAAAGGGGCAGACGAGCATGAGACTTGTTTGTCTTAACCCTCAATGTTATGTTTAAAACAAATACTCTTTAAATATATCACCCAGCTTCCTTCTTACATTGGTGAGGATCCAAAATAAGGTCAGTGAAATGAATAAAGTTACACAAAGCAAGACTAAGAACAGAATCAGGTTCGGGGGTATTAAAAAAATGGACCATAGACACACAGTTTTGTCTGTTTCTTTCTCTTTGCGTTAAATCTGACAGGGAAAAAAGAAGCTGGGAGGGTGAATGAATGTCAGATGTGAAAAAAATCTTTGGGCTTTCAATTTCCTCTTATAAACCAGGACTAGAATAGTAAAAAAGCAGCAGAGGTCAGGAATGAGATACAGTGAAAAAAGCAGCCTGCACACTCTTATTCCAGGGATAATAGTCTCAATCTGCTGTGCATGAAAAGAGGCACTGGGAGAGAAAGGCCAGAAATAGCAGAAGGTTTTACAGGGCAAGGGAGGGATACTGTTATTTGTACTAGATCTGCGTATGGTTCAGTCTGAGGTTTTGTAGCTGTAATTCTGAGAGCCTGGCATCTGCCACCCCATGCCGCAGTCTCTTACCTAAACCACAGAGCGAGTGCACATGCCCTGCTTTGCCGGCTGGGAGGAGCCAGAAGATGAAGAACAATTCTGGAGCCACCGCAGAAGCCAAGACCTCTGTCTCCATCCCAGAGTGCCCGAGGAGGGCAGATGTTTGATTTCTGTTGGATTAAGCTTTTGGCTGGAGATTAAGCTTTGTTGTGGGTTAGCTGCTGATCTTAACTGGATAGCTTTCCTACATATCTGGCAAAAATGCCTAGAGTAACACATTGTCTCTTTTCATGCAGTCTGTCAACAACCAAAGTCAACACATAACATCAAAATTACATATTTTGAAAGAAATTGAAAAAATAAGTTGGGAGGGGCATGAATTCCCTCAGTCTTTCCTCCCCCGCTGCTAACTTCCCCTGCTTACCAGTGCCTCTGTTCCTCCTTCTGCCTGTTCAAAACATGGAGAAAAAAGGAAATTGCTGCCACCACTTCAGCCACAAAATTGTGGATATTGAGGGAATCCAAAAAGAGCAAGACATTGTTCGTATACACCACAATAGGAGGACTGATGACTTGAGTAAAATGAAATTTATTACTGCATTGCTTCTGAGTAACTGTGCTCCAGGCATACCCCTCAGAAACTCGTTTACTCCCAAGCCTGAAAATGGTTAGAATGTCATGATCCAATGTCATGGTCAAACATGGCATTTCTGTCTGGTTTGCTGACTGGGGGAGCTCAGAGAATTACTGCAGACTCCTTGTTCCTGTAGGAGATGTCACAGGGATGTCCTGAGCCCTGGTCCCCTGAGGCTGGCTACTGCAATGCTGCTGATCCCTCAGAAGGAGGTGGGCTGGGTGCCAGGAAAGCACATTCTGACAGGCATCTTGAACCATCTTTTTGTTGTTGCTAAATTTATTCCCCTACAAGGGGACTATAGCACATGGCAGCTGTGTGTAGGGTAAAGAGAGAAATCGGGTCTATTTGTTACATCTGTTGAAGGGCTCTCTAGGATAAATGCAGCCTCTCTTGTGATCGCTGCTTTATCTAACCATAGCTGCTACGTTCCACCGCAGAAACGCCTCCTGACATTTACCATTTCTGGCACAATTAAACTCTCTGCATGAGGTTGGAGGGAACATTTTGGGGCAGTTCATGTTTGAAGGGCAGCTGCAGTGCAAAGCCCAACCAACGCCCCATATGGCTCTGCAGGCTTTGGAGGACACCTGCTAAAACCAGCTCCTTTCTCTTGTGCAAATTTCAGCACTTGAGGTAAATCCTACTTTCCTTGTTTAATGTTTGCTCCTTCCTTAGGAAAATACGAATGGAAATTAGAAACAGCTTTGTCTGAGGTAGGATTTAGTAATAACTGAGGTCCGTGTTCCCCCTGGTGCTGTTACTTATTTCAGCATCCAGCGAGCACAAAACATTCCCTTTGTGATTTAGTAGCATTTTACACTAAGCCTGTGAGCTATGAGTGACTGCAAGAGACAGAGAACAATGGAGAAGTTAGTCTGGACCAAGGATGCTACCTTTCCTTTTTTTCAGGCACTGGCATGGGAAGGCCCATGTCTGCTGGTGTGTGCTTTTGCCTTGGAAGAGGGTGGACTCCGTGTTGGGACAGTCCAGCCTCGCCGCCCACCAGAGCCCCAGAGAGCAGCACTCGCCTGCCCTGTGCCAGGGCGTCTGAGCACCGCGGCTGTGAGCTGGAACGCTGGAGTGCCTGTGGCTGTGCTTGAATTATACTGGTAGTTACTGATATTCTCAGGACTGGACTTTGGAGGGACTAGTGCCAAGCTTTGGATTCCTAAGTCTTGTGGAATCAGAAATTCCCATCCTAGCAGGGCTCGCTCAGTCGTAATCATTCAATATCCAAAGCAGATAAATTAATGGTCATACAGGATTGGGGCAGGAGGAAGCAGCTTCTTTGTAAAACCTCTTTAAAACTCAGATAATCTCTGCCTTCTCAGTGTGTACAGTGGGGGCCCCCTGGGGGCTTTTGTTGCATCTTTGACATAATTCTCTCCCTTGCAAGATCTTTTGTGCTGGCCAGCTGATGGTTGCCTTGGCCGAGATATCTGCATTTCAGAAACACCGTGCTGTCACACAGTGCCTGTTTCTGCCTGCCTTTACAGAGGCAGACAGTTTCCCCCCACATGAATAACATTTTTACAGTCCAATGAGTAAGCGCTGCTCCTCCGCTCAGGCTCAGCCCCGATACTCAGGCTGCAAGGTGTTGCAGCACTGGGGTTTATTTGATCAACTGCTGTTATTGTAATAAAAGCAATCCCTGACAGAGCCGTAGGTAAAACCTCTCTTGGGAGCAGCATTTCCTCCTGACTCCATATAGATGGCTTGGCAGAACGCCCTGTGCTTGACAGATACTTTTTTCTGGAAACAGAGAAATCCTCCTGTGGGGCCGCATAGGCAGCCCCCTAAAGCCCTCGACCCCGAATGTGTAATCTCCCTAGAGAGCCGCTGTACATGAAGAAATATAATCTTCTTGAAGCATCTGCTGTCTGCATTGTGTTAAAATATGACTGGGATGCAACTGTCAAATCTCCAGGTCACTCATTGCAGAATCCTTTAAAGGGCAATAAAAAACCCCAACTCAATGTGAAAGGAGCTCTTGCACACAAAAGGATCTCTCTGTATTGCTTTAAGGGGGGTTATTTTGTCGCTGCTGCAGCCTGAGAGGTTTCTGTGGTATCCGGCAGACATTTCACCTGCTTTTGTGCCCTGGGAAAGTAATAGCACACAACAGATGGGAAATGGAGCCGAGTTTCAGGAGGTCACTCTAACAGCATCACATGCAAATCCTTCGCCCGCTGGGACCTGCATGGCGTGTGAGCTGTGCTGGGGAAGCCGGAGAGAGCTGTCCTGCTTGCCGGGCAGGAGATCAGATGGAGCATTGGGCGAGGAGGCCTGGGAGGGCTGGCGTCGCACACGGGTCCGTCTGACAGATCAGCTTTCCCACTGGGGTGAAAGGGAAGGAGAGGTGTCTGTTATCACAGAAGGCACAGAGAAAAAGTCTGTCTGCTGGTTTTTTAATTTCTTTATACATTTGAGCTAGTTGGAGGACTTGGTCTCTGTCTGAAGCCATAGGTGCAGGGAGCAGGAAAAAGTGAGAGCTTAAATACAGAACTAGCAAGGAAAGAGCATCAATGTGGTTTGTTTACTCTGAGCTGCTGTTTCAGTTTTCTGCATTTTTTTTCAACACTGTGAACTTGCCTCCAGGACATCTGCCCTGCCCCTGCTCTCGGTCTCCCCTTCCCCCATTTCTCCCTTCAATGCTAGTGTCCTCGTTTCCCCTTTTGTACATCTGACCCTTTCACTATGCAGGGATTAGTATCTCACTCATAAATACATGAAATAGATACGCAGATGATTTAATTTGCTGGGTTTTGTAGGGCTGATGAGGCGGACTGGCAGGGGGAGAAGGGTATGTTCCAGCAGGCCAGCTGAAAAAAACATCTTGTTTCCAGGATGAGTAACGGGAAACAGGCATAGGGGACACCAGCACCAGCCTGGCAGGGAGTCCTCAGGGGATGGGGACAAGGTGGTAAGACATAAAGGCCAGGCAGATAAGGAACAACAGAAGAGAAGGTCAAAGACATCTCTGCCTCCCCCATTTGTTACATGTCTGCCAGGAAGAAAGGACAAGAGCAGGGAACATGAGAAGCAAAAGGGGAGCAGAAGTCTGCCCTGGCTACGGGTGGTTTGAGTGCTGGTAATTCATTCGGGAAGAGATGCCAGAGGAGCTGAGAAAAAAGCAGGTGTGGAGAGATGGTGGCAAGCTAGGTGGGGGGCAGAGGTCTGAGAGGAGAGGAGGAGAAGGCAGTAAAAGCTGTGTAACTGGATGGGGGCACCTGGACAGGGAACACAGCTGAGCTGAGCAGGGATTCCTGAGGAGGAGGAGCCAACAGAGAGGCAGTGAGAAGGTGACAATAAAGAGCTCAGATGACAGTGCTGTGGAGCCCTTGCCAAAGAAACGTGGTCATGTAGCAAGGATTAAGTTGCCAGGTCCAACCCAAGAAGCTGAAATGAACACCAAAGCCCGAACAGGCAATAAGACCTTGGTGGGAGGCAGTTGGTGAGGCAGAGAGGAAGGACAGGGCAGGAAGATAAAGCAGAGAAAAGGGTTTAGTGGATCATACGTGGTGGCAGCCAAGGCCAGGCTTCTGGCTGGCTTTGCAGGTAGCCATAAGGTCACAAGCAGCCTTGCTGGGACACAGCATGGTGTCCACACCACCTTCACCACCAGCATCATGCTGGGTGCACCTCTGGCTCTTACCCAGAGACCAGCAGCCAGGACAACCATAGCCAATGCTGGACGTTTGTGGACGTTCGCGCTGCTTTCAGCAGTCAGGCAGCGCAAAGCCCTGCCATAAGCACGGTCCTGGAGACCATGCTGCCTCTACTGCAAGATCAAAGGGCAGCTGTTCTTTGTCAGCACATTTGTCAACCAAAACATAGTTATAATTACTATGCTAACTCCAGTCAAACTCTGCTGAAGAGACAGATAACATTAAAAAATCTGTTTAGCTAGAGCATGCCAGCATTTGGCTAATGTGGACAGCCATGTGTCACCTGCAGAGGAGTCCTGGGGAGGAGGCTCCTAGTGTGTCACCAGCCGTGCTCCCCTCCACTGGTGCCACTGGCACACTTGGGTCATTGGCGGGGATTTGCCTTCCTGTGTGATGCTGGGAGACAAGGCTGGATGGGAAGGGGCAACAGAGGTGCCTCATGGACATTTTGGCCAAGCTGCTTTATTAGCGGAACAGAGCTGGGATGTTTACTCTTATCCTTAAAGACTTCAAAAGACTGGGGTTTTTTTAATGCTTACTATGGTATCGTAGCACAGATCCTGTTGGGAACAGGCTCATATCAATGTCACAACAAAAAGACAAGTCCTTGCCTGGTGAATTTGCAAGGTGACTGAGATCAGAGATGGCAGATAGGCACCAGTGGACAACAGACTGGGCAGCAGAAGAACAGAAGAACACCTAGGATCAGCACAGCAGCCTGGGTGGGAGGGAGTACTTTCAGTCGATGCCCTAGCTGAGGAGGAGGAGGAGTGGATGGGTCTGACTCTGTCTGGGTACGCACTGCTCTCGTTAGCAATAAGAAGGTGCAGACAGGGGGAAGGCAAACCCTAGCGAAGACATCAGAAGGTCCCCAAGGCGGTAACTCCCTTTTTTTTTTTTTCAGGATGGAGCAGGATAGTATGGCATGTTTGCCTTAGACATTAATCTCATTTTAAAAGCTTACGTAAAACACATTTGAAAAATATGGGCCCAACCCCCTTTTCTGAGCTAAGCACTCATCGATAAGAGGCTTTAAGCCATGGCCAGATCAAACTGGGACCACCCCAGCTACCAAAGCACACCGACACACAGCTTGAAAGGTTGAGAGCTGTCAACTCAGATCTTTACCTGCTTCATGTGTAGACAGAGCTTCATTTTGGATCTTCTCTGGATCTCACATCCTGAAGAAAGTGGCAGTGAGCGGGCCCAGACTGCTGTTGGCAGCCAAGCAGGTGAAGGCTCTTCTTTGCCAGCTGAAGTTACAATGCAATCAGTGGTGCAGCGTGGAGGCCATCAGCTACGGTTATGCATCTAACCACACACACTCACTACATGTATATGCATTTATATGAAGAATCACGAAGGAATGTATTATTCCACATGCATTGAAACTCAGAGAGATTGACAGGAGAAGCTTTTTTGCTGAACTTAGTCCTGAAAGCCTACTATGTACCATTGTGTAGATGCTAATAGCAAAGGTACTGAACAATAATTGCAAACTTACTGCTCTACTTGTGCCCAAAGCCAAGTGTGTTAAATGTTTTCTGCTCTGAGCTTCAAAGCACTGACACCTGCAGCTGTTGTGAGCTTTAATGGCAGCTACAGCTCATCAGCAATCAGCCCATTTGTGTTAAATTGCCAAAGGTGGGGCTCAGCCAGGAGGCTTAGGGTGTTTGTGATTGTAGCATGGACTTGCAGTGGAGGTAAGGAGCAGGCTGCCAAAGGAGCTGATGGAAAAGTGGGAGCAATAGGAAGAGCTGTGGCATCACGAGTGGTCTGACAACAGAAGCAGCAACATAGATAAGCTCTGTGTTAACTGCAGCAACACGAGCTGATAGAGCAGATGGTCACCTCAGTTTAGCCTCTAACATGGCGTGTTGCCTCTAGCAATATTTACCCAAAAGTACTCTACTGCTGGAGATCGGATTATGGAGCAAACAGAAGGAAATCAGTCCTATTTTGTACAAGATAGAACCATGCTGCCTATCAGCTCTGACAGTCCCTTCATGTGCTGGCTCTGACTTAGGCAGACAGAGTGATGTGATGATGTGCAAAACCATTTCTAAGACAGCTTCAGAGGGTGGAAACTGGGTAGCTGGGTTCCCCAGCTTTCTTGGAACTTTATTAACATGCTCCTCAGATCTGGAAACTTGGTGAACAGATAAAATGTTAAATTCCCTTTCCCAGGTCTGAAATGGCCTTCTGGGAGCTGTCAGGACATTTCCACCAGCTCCTGATCAGTGCCATTTGGGGTTAATCCTGACCTACTGCAAGGCCCGAAGTGAGAAATATTCCATTGGTTTGTGAAAAGCACTTAGAGATCCTTCAGTGAAAACTGAGCAACAAAGGCAAATGCTGTTATTCTCACCTGCAAAATACTAGGTAAAGAACCATACTGGAGTAGCAATATAGGTATATTGCAAAGGTGGTTAACGACAAAGGAGAGATTCTGCATTGCAAAATGTCCCATGTTTGAAAGGCCAGAGATCTACAAGCACTATGCATATCTTCACTCACATATTTAATAAATATTGTCTCAGCTGCATATGTTTACTTACTTTTATTAAAGAGCAAATTGTTTGTATTTCCTTCTCTTTCTTCTTCATTATAGCATCAAAGCAGGACAGCATGCCACACAACAGTATGAACAAACAGCATCACCAGATACTTAGGGTCTTTAGCTCCTAAATTGACTAAAGCATAAATACAAACTGACATCAAGCATTTGGTATTACCATTAAAAAAATCGCTGTTTTGTGAGATTCTAATGAAGGCCATTGACACCAGAAAATCCAGTGGCTACAAAAGGAGTGAACGTCCCACACTCCAGAGTAAGGAGCCAAGGAAATGGTCTGCTTTTCTCAGAATAAAAAACCTGCCAGATTGCTTCCAACCTGTGAGAAGTCCCAAACATGCAGAACATGTAAGAGCTGCTTCCACCCTGTCCAGCTCTTGAAGATTTGGGAATGTAGATGTCACCACCAGTCCTCACTCTGCCACTGTTACCAGCAGTGCTTGTATCACCTCCTCTACTCATCACAGTCCTCGTACGCTGGAAGCTCATCCCGGCTGCACACTGGAGCTGCCCAGCACACCCTGTGCAATTCAGTCTGCAGTTGCGTGATGCTAGTGACCTGCTCCGAGGCTGTGACAAGTCACCTTCCACATTTGGTCTCTAGGGTCTCAGTTAAGCAGCTGAAACTCTAAACAAGATGCTCTCAAGTAAGATCATAAGCACTAATGAAACTTACATAGTATCTCAGTCTTTCTCCCTCTTAAGCATGACAAACATCTCCACTGGAACCCATGGAATTAAGAGTACATTTTATAAGGCAGAATTCCCGAGTAGGCATTTGTGCTAATTCAGGTGCTGGAAGTGGTACAGCCACATGGCAGCACTCTCTGCGGGCCAAGCTATTCTGCTTCTCAGCACAATTAATTTAGCAGGCTGGAGCACGGCACCGTACGGCTTTCAGTGCCTGTACTGGCTTAATGTGCACTAGCTTGCTTATCTCTAGGTGATGTATTTTTCCACAAAGGTGTAAGTCAGGAAACTCCTAGAGAAAAAAGAGGACACGAGATTTTGAGTGTCCCTTCCACCTCAGAGCAAGTTCAGGCAATCGTGTACTTTGGGGCAAGCAGACAACTTTTGCACTACCACACGTAGCAAAGGTCTCCGTGGGAAAGCACAGTGGTGTGTCTGAAGAAGTGGTGCCTTTGGACACAAACTCACCAGGGCATCCCCACCCCTCCCAGGACTTATTTCAAGACAGCACTTCCTCCTTCAGCATCTGTGCTAGCTGCCCAGGGGCCAAAAGCAGAGCAGGTGCTGGGGGCACCACCAGCTTCTGGAACTTCTCTCATTCACAAAGCAGTCAAACAAGTAGCCAAACCCTCGATGGAGCAAACTCTTGCCATCCTAGAAGAAATAAACTATTCCACATCATACAAATTCCCTGTCGTGCCTCTGGCTGACATGCTAGCAATGAGTCTGAAGCCCAGAGCTTTACAGCTCTTAAAATCAAAATTCCCCAGCCCAAGTGGAGACTGACCTCTGTTAGCTTAAAACCTTGAGTGGTGCCGAGCTCCCTCAGCAGCAGCAGAGCTTGTTCCATTCCCTGGGGCAGGAGGTGGAAGGAAGGGATGGTCCCTTCCCCAGGGGCTGGCTCAGGATACTCCAAGGGGAGTAAGGGAAGGCAGGTGCAAGGGGAGGCCGTTTGCCAAGCAAGGGCAATGCTCCCGAGGTCTTGTCAGCTCTGTGATCCTACCTGGTAAGTGGGTGCCAAAGTAGTTAGGCAAGGAGATGCATGGAGGGAACAGCTCCATGGGATTTCCTTCTACAGCAGGGGATGGATCACAGAGGGACTGGGTAGCTGCTGATGTGCAGGAAGGAAGGGGAAGGGAGTAGGTTCCTTTTCAGATGGTTCAGCTGTAGTTTGCAGGCAGAACTGAAGCAAAGAACTTGGGTCTGCAAGCCTGCCCCTTGAATATAGGGCATATTGCAAGTATTGAGGGCCCAGGATAAACTAAAATAGAAAAACATTTGGTTTCAGTTCACATCTTAGTGGTGGCTCACATTTTATTCATAGTAGAGAAAGGGCAGATGTTCCCATAACAAAGAAATCCCCTTCCTTTCTGTGCAGGTTTCAGAAAACCAGTCAGTAGTAGAGTAATGCTACTGAACTCGGGAGGACTTCAGTCACCCGCTTCCTAATTCTCAAAGTGGTCAAAGCCTTGCAGTCTTTTTTTACCTTTTATAGTCACAGGACTAGTCAAGCAAAACCTTGATCGGATTATTCTGCTTTAATTACAAAATGCACTCAGACCAAAGGTGCAACAGTACCTGGTACATATATACAAATTTTTCTCAATTTTAACACCAAAGACCAAAACACAGTCTGGTCCTGCTGTGAATCAACCATTTCCCTCTGGCAAGATCTTTGGAATATGAACAGACATAACAGTAATGCTCGAACTGCCTCTTGTGCGCAGGACACCAGATTCTGTGTTTCATCATGTACCTTGAGATCCTCTGGGGTGGACTGTACAAGAAATAAGCAAGAGAGGGAGGCAAAACTGAAACCTCGGGGTAATTGGAGTCCATATCCCACCACCCACCACCCCCAAGAAAAGAAAAGCAGCGATGGGCCACTCTCTCCTTGCTGCAGTTAGGACAAGGTAGATAAATCACAAGGGGTTTTTATTGCTGGTGAACTCAAAACAGGCAATTTTAATCTACTGAGGAAGATACACATACAAACAAATGTTAGGCCTTGTGCGTTTTTTCTTTTTAATGTAAATGTCTCTACAACTTCAGTCCAGCTCCCGAGCTCTTGCTGAGCTGCCACTGAGACCCCAGTAATGTGCTCTGGGCACTTCTGTAAGACGTTATAAGAAGCATCACCTGTATTAAAAAGGGAGATTTTGCAGAAAAGACAAAGCTCTGTCTGTAGCCATGTTGCTCAGAAAGGAGAAGTCTGGCTAATCCTGCTGCATTAGGTACATGGTATTAGGTACAATTATTTTAATTGATTTAAGAGTTTGCCAGGACTCTTTCTGTTTCTGGTGTGCAAGTCGCAAGTAAAGTGCACTTCTGGATGTAAGTTACCACTCTATGAGGATGCAATAGCTTGGTGGTACATGTCAGACATCAGTGGAAAGCAGACTACAATAGCTGTTACACTGGCACAGGTAACAAGGGTAATGGAATAAGATACCAGATGCTGCTGGGAAACCCCTCCATAGTTTGAGCATCTAAATATTACATCACTGAGCAAAACCAGTGTCATTTAGCGGGGGCCTTCTGAAGTCAAGACACAACTGTAATTGTGCACCAGGTTAGCTCTGTGGACAGCCACTCCTCCCCCAGTCTCAGCTGCAGCTGGGAGTCACCAAACCATCTTACTAACTCCTTTTAACCTTTTTAAAGCATTTTGTAACAGCTGAAGAGAAAGCAGGGATCCTAAGGATGTTCCTATGAAGCTGAGGGTTTCAGTGATGCAGATGGTAGCAGGCAGCATGACACCACCCTTAAGCTATACTGTGAGATGACAACCAGCTTTAGACATTGTGTTTAGGACCCTGACAGAACCAGGGGCAAAACAGAGAGATCCCAACTCTCACCTGTGCCTTGCAATTCTTGTTCTGGTCCAGCAGAGCTCACCTACATTATCCCACATACAAATCTCATCTCTTTTTTTTCCCCTATGTACAGTGTCAGGTGACTATTTTGCCTGGGTCTACACACCTGAGACCATCAAGGCTGATAAACTACATACTGTGCCTCTGGTTTCATAATACTGGCATCACAGCATGGAAAAAAAAAATCTATTTAGTGTTTGTTCTCTTTTAATTTAATGAACTATAAAAAGGGAACCCTAAATACCCACCTAAGTATTCTGAGTGCTTCAGGAGACACTGCAAACCCCAGGGCAGATTTAACTCCTTGCCACCAGTGTTTTTGTGTGTCCATTGCCAGCAATGGATGTTATGTGAGAAGGGGGAAGGGAGGAATAAAATAATTGCACTGTGTGATACAAACAGGATTAAGACTGCCTTCCTAAGAGCAGAACCAACAAGCAATTCTCTTCACAGGGCCAGGGGTGCTTTTCCCCTCAGGAATGGATGCCCCAGGGCAAGGAGCAGATTCACAGCTGAGCACTCCCTACCAAAGGCAGGGGACCCACACAGAAATAGCCCACAGGCCATTTCCAGTACAAGAGTGGAATCCCACAACCACACTGACATGTTTGCATTTCAAGTCCAGCTGATCCCTGGTGCAGCTCTGTTGACTATGGTGAAAGAACACCAAAATTAACCTGGTCCTGCACGGCAACTACAGCAAACCTGCCCCAGGAACCAGTTAGGTGGGAGATACATCTGATGGCTGGAAGCTCCATGTTCATTGCTAACTTCAAAAGCCACGGCTTGCCAGAACGCATTATGAACCTGTGGCTGCGATTATCAAGCACTTTCACTGCACTACAACGTTTCCTGTATGTCCCCAATAGGTTAAATTTCAAACTGTCCCCAGTGCAGGCAGCTCTACAATGGAGCCACAGCACTCCCTCCTGCTCCACCTCTCTACTTCTGCTCTTCCATCCTAACTCGAAGCCTCACTCAGGCAGAGCATGAAGAGGTGTTTCTTGCTTTTGTTTTTTTTTAAATAATGTATCAGGCAGCAAGGCCTATCTCTTGCTGCCTCCAATTATTGTCATGACAATATGGCTGTGGTTATTTAAAGCAGAATTTGGGAAGAAAAAGCAAATCCTCTTCATACACTGAGGAGAAAACTGGGAACAACTGAGCCAAGACCTTCCAGTGCTGAAGGAAGGTGAGAGTCAGTGCCAGAGGACCGAATCCTGGATACCACATTAGTCACATGAAGGTTTTGACCTTTAGTCAGGCTGCAACCCATTGTACTGAAGTCGCCAACATCACCAGAAACAGAGGAATCCCTAGGAAGGCAGGCAGAAAACTCTTGTGGCCTGTACAGACTCTATGAGGTTTGCACAGCTGAGATGGGAGCTGGAATCTGCCACAGACCCTCAGGCAAGGTCTGCTTGGTGGGACAGAGGAGATGGGAAGACTTACACTACTTCTTGTGCCTTTTGCCAAGATTCAGATTGCACAGATAATGGTAAAATTCACTTGGCAAAAAAAGGCCTTTATTAAAAAAAAAAAAAGAAAAAAAAGAAAAAAATTTCTAGTGAGTATCAGGACTGAGATTTCAAAAAGTACAAGATCTGTATAAATTCAGCAAGATGTCCAGCACCAGATTATTTTGTGGTGCAACAAAGAACCTGGGAGAGGCCAATGGGACCTCGCAAGGGGAACACCATCTACCTCCCCAGCAGACGGCCAGTCTCAGGTTCTTCTCAATAGCAGATAGATTTTCCTTGTTCCTGCAGCATCTCGGGTCCCACGGGAGGTATTGGTTGCAAGCAAGCACCTGAATATTGCCTAATGGAGTAAGCCAATCACTAACTTAGCTGGCATGTCCATGCCCATCCACTGATTAGGTTTTTGTCTTTTTGTATGCATTTCCGCCGTAGCATTTATTTTTCTTCTTTCTCCACATAAAAGTGTGAGCAAAAGGACTGCTTTCATCTGTAATAAGTTAAAATCAGAAATTACCTAACAAGTAACTGATATTGGTCCTTGGAACCCAAAGAGTAAAATCCATAGAAAATCTATTGGTTCCATTTTTCTCTGGAATATCCCATGCACACCCCCATTAGAAAAATGGGGTTTATGAATCTTATCATACAGCAAGGAGCAGTACCTCAGAGCCAGAGCTGACAGTCTGTGGTGGAGGTCTGGGCTCTCTCAAAATTGCTAACTGTGGTTCTGAGTCACTGCTCAGTCAGTCTTCACATGGCCATTAGCCAAGGCAATGGGGACGGTGGGGGCCCCCGGCTCGGCAGTCTCATCAAATCGTAAGCGCAGGGTGTTTCTGATCACCAGCTGCTCCATGATGAAAGAAGCACAAAACCATGGGATGGCATACTCTAGGGTGATCAGGCCCATGAAGTCAAAATCAAACTGGGAATAGTCCCATGGGCAGGCATTGAACTGGCGTAGGATGAGGCCGGTGGTGAACTCCCAGAGGTATGTCCAAAGTGTGTAAATGAAGCAGCGCACTAAAATGTTACACTTGTCTTTGAGATATAGATACATCTTCTCCACAATAAGGATGGAGGTGCCATAGATGAAGAGCGCCCACACACTGGTAACGCCTGGGAATTTCCAGTTAAAGTTGACCACAAACTCCCAGGCAGCTGTGAACATCACCTCACAGAAATAGCCGTGAATGGCGTACAGGTACCATCGGGAGAAAGCGGTCAGCGGTTCTGCCGCAGCCATTCTTCTGCGCGCACCCCAGCAGGCACTCTGAAAAGAAGACACAGAGAGAGACAGAGAGAGAGAGGAGTCACTGAGGATGTCACAAGTCCTTATCCCCCAGATGGCAACACAGACAAACTTGTAACATCCACAAAGGACAAATCTGAGAAAGAGGTTAATTTTAAATCGCCTCATTTTTATCACAGCAAATTTTAAGTCCTAAGGAAAGGTGGCACCTTACCGGGCTCCAAGACTCAGCATGGGCCCAGACAACATATACTGCTCTGCCTGAGAAGCAGGATGCAGCTGGTATTGCACTGGTGATAAGGAAGGAGCTGACAGGTACAAGGGCTTTGCCAGGGGTGAGGCTGCCAAAGAACTTACTGGTTGCAAGTCAGTAGAAAGATAGTCATCTCACAGGGAGGGCACATAATCTCTTTGATTTTTTTTCAAGAAACAGCACTGTCCCCTACTTTTCTGATTCTAATATGGAACAGATTAGATGAACACAGCACTGAAAACCTGGGCCCTTCCAGCTGTCACCCACAGTCTCTACACCCAAAATGTTTACTGTAGTGAAAAACTGAGCTTTGATGAAAGCTACAGAAAGGGAACTGGAGGAGAAAGTTTCAGAGGTTTTATACTTTCATACACCACACCTTGCACCCATTATTCTTCTGTTAAAGAACTCGTGCATTGTATGGCTAGGATTTGGAAAATAATTTTCTTATGGTGTCAGACTGCATGATACCAAGTCAAAAAGCACAAGAGAACCATTGAAATCCATTCAGATTTGGCTTCAGGACAGCAAAACACAGAGGAGAATTAAAAGGAACAGCTGAGCATAGAGAGAGGTGGTTAGTCATGATAAATAGGAAATGAGAACAAACTCTAATTGTCTCTACAGGAAGAAACTTGGTGAAGAGGTTTTGAAAGGGCAGAATTTGCTTATCACTGAACTGTTTCAGCACTTTTTGTAGAGATTTTCAAGGTCCTAAGCATTGCTCTGCCACGCTACAGTCACTGTCCTGAGCTGATTTTAAGCATAATTTTACTGAAGCCAGATTTATACCACAGGATGAATTTGACCTCTTTCATGCCTAGAAATGTACTCTTTCAAGTTGGATTTCTCTTGACTCTTCATCAGGCGCTATTTAACTTCTTTGGTCTGCACATGCCAGTTCTGTGGCACAAGGTGCTAGGGAAGGACCGCACTAACCTTACCTGCTGTCATTCCAATGCCATCTGGAAAAAGACTGTTCCTGCCCTGCCCTGTAAACACAGTGCCTCTCTGAACAAAGTATTAACATGCAGTATGACTGAAACGCTGATAGGAGATGAGAGAAGAGAAACATTTCTAAGGAAAAAGGAAATATAATAGTGAACATAAAGAAGATATGCAGAATAGTCACAGGGAAATATTGAAAGTGGAAAGGACAGAGCTGTATCCGTGACCTGTTCACTCCTCTCCTAAATGGACACTCAAATAACCAAAGTCTTGGCAGTTCATACGCTGTGGGTGCTCAAACAAATACGCATTTCCTAATGGCACAATCCATTTTACACAGGACACTGAACTATCATCTGATACTACAGATCTGGGTCAACAGCACATGGTGATCTTGTGGGTGAAAGACAAAAGAGTCGCGAGGAATTCCCTCATCTCTCCTAACAGTTCAGTCCCAAGAGACCCTGCAAGACAGCAGTGGAGGTGGCACACGAGAAATATGCATGTAGACAATGTCTACAATACACGTTAACCCATTGCAAAGACCACTGTTGACTTCTTTTGAATTCTGAGCCTTTCACTACAACTGCAAGGAGACAAGCATCAATGCGCAGACACTGTCTCAAAATTTGCCTTCTGCTGTCACGCACCCAGTCAGCCCAACCTCAGTGGGAACTTCCTTCTCACGATATGCTTGAAGGAGTCCTCACAGGCTGCCCGCTGATTAAAAGCATCCCAAGACAGGGCAGATGCCAAACTGTGGTAGTCCAAACATAAACTGGTTCCACTGTGCTAGGCACTAGGCAAATCCATAAATCACAGCTCCTCCTGTAAAATATTTAATTAAAAAAAAACCAAAAAGTACACAGTAAGACATAGAAGGGAATGGAGGATACTTAGGGAGACTACAGCATGGTACGACACATCATTGCACAAGTTGGGGACTGTACAATGTAATGGGTACAAGTCACTTGAGCATTTACAAAACAATTAGAATTGCAGCTGTTCCCAAGCATCTTATTTCTCAGCCATACCGAACTGGCTGGTGCCTGGTAGGCAATACAGCACAAGAAGATCTCAAGAAGCAAATGAAGGAGAAAAGTGTTGCTTTATTGGTCAGCAATTCATGATAAAAGGATCAAACTGAAAAGTAGTTGCAGGACATTAGTGGGAGAAGCATCCAGACAGAAGGCCAAGACTGGATTCAGTAAGAGATGCAGCTTTGTGAAAAGCCTCAAGTAGATAATTGAACTTGGTGATGCAAGACTTTTAATGGAGTGACAGTAATACAGACCAAAAAGCTCTGAGCTATGAGAGCTATTCAGTCTCCTGGGGAAAACAAATGACACTCATCACTAAGGTAGTTACAGTGGGATGGGCAGAGGCTTCCTGAAAACCAGAAACACAGCTGCCACCGACGCAACTGTCTCAGCAGAGAGCAAACAAGTCATGGAGACTGCACATGGATGGCCATGCTTGCACTGAGGCTGCTCACCCTGTGTTGTTTTGTGGAAAACAGGGAGCTTCTGAATTCAAAGCTATGAAAATGTTTCCATCATCATCAAATTATATTTCAAGCAACTAAAATAGAAGTAGTTCCTCTAATACAATGTTATTAGGAAGCCTGAGCTAAACCAGCACAGAAATGTTCCCTCCTTCTCCAGTAAGATCTTGTTTTCCAGCTTGCTGATAGAAAAAAAAGGCAAGCCTATGGAAACCACACATGGGCCTCAGAGGAACACACAGTCCCTTCTCTGACTGCCCTTCCTGTGTGGATAACGCTGCTGGAGGGGCCAAGAGCCTCCACCTACAGTGAACAAGCACAGGCCTAGCAGGGGAAAGCATATGAAGGACTCTTTCTCTACAGAAATCTGGTTCAGAGGACCAGGGCAGGACTCTGACTCGGGGCTGCAAGAAAATATTATTGTAACAACACAAAGATCATACTTTTATATTTTAGAATATCAACTCCGAAATGGATATTCATCATCCCCTAGGTTGAGGTAAGATACGGATAAACCTGATGCACCAGGCCAAGTAAGGAGAAAGGACACAAATCCCAGACTGCCTCGCTTCATATGCAAGACCCTTCTGTGCAAGAGGAGCAATTCCATACTCACATTCATTTTTTTATGCAGGTGACACAGCCTGGGCAGGCTACAGGCAGGTGATCGGAAAATGGGTTGATGGTAGACCAAAAAGTAATGTCAGATTTGTCACACACAAGCACGGCAGGGCATGTCATATTCATGCCTGATTAAGTCCTTGAGCACTGCCTAGTTCATTTTTTTCAAAGCTCTCCTTTGCAGTGGCTTCCTGCCTGTTTCCCTGCTACCGAGCCAAACTGTGCTTCAAAAAGTCTCTCGCAGATTGTCTCTATTCCCTCTACTCCAACTGAATTATTTGGACTCACAGCCTCTGGATGGGTATAATGAGACCTAGTCAAGATACTCGGAATTAACACTGAGGTGCTAATAAAAGACAAACACAAGCAAAAAACCTCCATGAAACAATTCCCCTGCTTAGTGATGGCCTGAGGCTACAAATTCTGCCAGTTACTTGATTCACCACAGGTGAACTACTGCATTAATTCCTTATTCTTAATGCCTGGTTGTTTCTGACAGTTAAAAAATTAGGGCACAGTGTTGCTTTACAAATTCATATTTGAAGTATTTACTAATATTTAGTTGCGTAACATGCGTGCTCATATTTCATAGAATCATAGAAGGGTTTGGGTTGGAAGGGACCTTAGAAATCATCAAGTTCCAACCCCTCTGCCAAGGGCAGGGACACGTCCCACCAGCCCAGGTTGCTCAAAGCTTCATCCAGCCTGGCCTTGAACACCTCCAGGGATGGGGCATCCACAGCTTCTCTGGGCAACCTGTTCCAGTGTCTCACCCCCTCACAGTAAAGAATTTCTTCCTAATATCTAGCCTAAATCCGCCCTCTTCTAGTTTAAATCCATTACCCCTCGTCCTGTTGCTACATGCCCTTGTAAGAAGTCCCTCCCCAGCTTTCCTATAGGCCTCCCTTCAGGTACTGGAAGGAAAAAAATAATTTCTAAGGCATTCTAAGAAATGCCTTAGATACACCTAGAAACCTATGTTACAAGTAATAATCACTTTTTAATTTGCAAGAGTAACCACAGAGAGAGGAGGCACGTACATAGTAAGATACTTCAATCCCTCCAAATGACAGGGCTGCGAGCAGCAGACAACTCTGAAGTAGAGGGCACCTGCCACTCCCTGACCCTAAGCTCTACTTCTTATGATATTCTCCTTCCTCAGACCCTTCTTAGCCAAACAGTACTTAGGTAAAAGTAACTGTTCTTCATGACTTTTTAAATTACTTTTATTGGCACGTCATTGTAGCTATTGTGTTCTTCCTTAAGACTGGGAGAATCAGATACGTATCTGCTTTTCTGCTTTAACAAAGAGTAGATACAAGGATGTGTCAATGAAAACGGACATGCATTTTTGGGCAACACCTTTTCAAATGTAACTCTTCCTCTCTTATTTTGCATTTTCCCTTTGAGCAAACACCAAATGAGCACACCTTTGCAGCCACGGACAACATTCAGTGAATGTGCTGCAAATCTGGCTTCAAAATTTTCATATTAATCTCAGACAAACCATTAGGAGTAAAGATTTACAGAACCAGAACACTGGTGCTGGACTTGGCCCCAAGGCATTAGTTCATCAGTGTTTAAAGATTTATGCAGTAAAGTCTTAGTGGTACTTATGTGCTGAAGTCATAGCTCTGAGGAGACATTCATCGTTCAGGTAACTGAGAGCCTCAATTAACTGTGGCTCAGAAAATAGAATTTCAACTGTACTGTGGAATAGTTCCAGCAGATCGATTAATCAAGCCCTGCAATAAAGCTAAAAGCATGCCACAGACAGATGTGTCCAAATACAGATTTGATGTCCGTTCCTTACTCTCAGCGCTTTCAGGATGGATCTGGAGCCCTGGGATTTTGGTCAGTTCTGAATGTATTAATCATCTCTTTTTGCTGCTTCTCTCTCTGAACTCCATGTCCATCAGGATGCACGTTGTCTCCCTTCCTCTGAGTTCTACCCACACTGCCATGTATTGTGAGTAAGAAAGCACAGCCCATTTCCAATCTGCATTTTCCCCTTATTTTCATCTCCAGCTCCTTTCCCTTAGAAGGTGCATCATTTCCCTGCCACTCCTTGTTCCCTTGCCTGATTCACTCTGTACCTGCTGGCAGCCTCTGATCCCTGCCTATCTTTCAAATCTGTTCCAAAGAGAATTGGGATACAGCAGAAAAGAATGACGACAAAAGGGGATTAAATGAATCCAATTACCAGACTAAGCCAAAGGGATGGGGAAGTGTAGTTCTTACCGGTAATGCCTGTGTGTGGGCTGTCCAGAAGGCACCATTTCACAATGGGAAGGAGAAAGGTAGGGTTTTCATGGGAGGGAATGTAGAGGGGGCATTTTTCAGAGAACAAAGAGAAAACATGAAAACATTGTTAGTTTAAAGAATAGTTTTCTGACTAATGTGATCTCATGAATGGCAGTAGAAGCGCAGAAAGCTGAGACTTCCCATGCCCTGCGTCACACACAGCATGGTGTTACTCAAACACACCTTAGCCCACAGTGACCATTCCAACCTGAGAACAAATTAAGGCAGCAGCTCTTTACTTACAGTGACCATGAGGGATGCTCCCTTTCTTCTGACAGAAGTTAAGACCCCTCAAGAGTCAAGCAAACAGCAGACTTGCAAGAAACATCTGTGACAAATGACTGAGTCCAAACTCAGCATCCAGAAGTACTATCCCTGAATCCCCCCAGCATCTCTTTCAGGTAATGTCATGTCCCTCTCCAAGCCTGTTGCTAGAAGACTCCTGTGCCTTACCTGCTGCCCTCCTGTGTTTGGAAACCCTCCCCCAAGTCCCCAGCATTTGCTGATGCTTTAGCTCTCAAACAAGCCAGTGTCCATCGAGGGCCCAGGTGCCCCTGAAGCGGCCCCAGCACACAGCAGAGCCTTTGAAGCCAGGACATCTCTGTAGGAGCAGGCAGAGCTTCCAACTAACACTGCAGAGGAGGGGCCAGCACTGTGGAAGGTCTGCTCCCAAGGAGATGGAGAGTCCAGAGGGACACAGCCTGCCCTAAGAATCTGTATCTGCTGTCTTCCAGTTCTGGGTGCTGGATTCACTATTATCTTACCTGAGACAGGAGGTCCAGGTTGACTTCATTATCTGCAGTGAGAGCAGAGCTAAGTTCCTAGGACCCATTTTTCCTGATGGGCAACTGCCTGACACGTAAGCTCCTGGGGGCTGGGCCCCTTCATTTCAAACTGTGCATTCGAGTACGGTGGCAATCAAAATCCACAGCTGTTTTTGAAAGCTTGAGCTTAACATGTTGTATTAGCTGACTGAAGCAAATCTGACATTCAAAGAACATAATGCACATCATGGCTTACCATGAAAAAGCAACCCAAAACAGAGTGATGAATGGAGAGAGAGAATTTATCCTGAGAACATGCTGAGAGCTTACAAGATTTTGCTCTAGCCAAATATCCTTTCCGTTGTCACTAGAGAGCCAACAGATGTAAAGAAGAAGAGACAACATTAAGGTCAAGACATTAGGTCACCCATCTTGCACAGTTTCTTGAAGCTGTTTGGAAATTCAGACAGTTCTTTTTTGAAAAGGTTTTTGTTTTTGTTTTTTTTTCTTCTTAGCAACTTCCCTCATCTTCTTTCCAAAGCAAAATGAAAAGCAAATACACCAGTCCACTCCAGCAATAATAAATTGATTTGG
The DNA here is from genome assembly GCF_000699245.1 of Pterocles gutturalis. Lineage (NCBI taxonomy): Eukaryota > Metazoa > Chordata > Aves > Pterocliformes > Pteroclidae > Pterocles > Pterocles gutturalis. Next base: position 26,508 of record NW_010137887.1, read on the forward strand.
ACAACTCACAGGGGTCAGTATCAGTACCAGCAACAAGTAAATATGCCTAGCCCAACTCTTCTGAACAATCTGCAGTACCAAGCCAGAATCAGCACGCAATGGAGGAAAGCCAGGTTGGGGAAAGAAAAAAAAAAAGAGAGAGACAAAAAATCCAAAAACATTTCACATTGAAAATGAAGCTTGGCAGAGAAAAATATTATGATCAAGGCAGTTAAGTAAGAGTCTCAAATCCTAGCCTGCTCATACCCTGACACAATCCAAGTCACTTAAATCTGTGAAAAACAGCAATGTGTGCAAAAAGACCAAAAAAAAAAAAAATAGAACTGTTGACAGATCCATGGCAGTCTCTCCCAGCTTGCTGCAGGTAAAGCTCAAAGCAGCATTTCAGAAAGTTAGCTGCTTCTTTTACTGGAAATTCTTGCTGCATACACACAACTATAAAGTACTATTTCCCTCTCCTTTTATTACTCTTCATCAGTGCATAAGCCTTTATAAATTCCCAGCATTCAACTGATAATAGGTAACTGGATAGTGTAAATACCTACTACAGTAAAACTACTAGTAAAATTATTAGTAGTAAAACTACAGTCACTCTTCATCTAGGAGGAACAGAACTGCTGCAGACCATAAAGAAACCTAGCACCTTGGTCTAAGCTGAGTTAGACTGAAACCTTTCAAGCAGAAGACACTGCATAAACGCAGATGAAACAGGAGGGAGCATACTTTTAAGCACCTTCAGAAACACAGCCTGAAACTCTCATAAAAAGTTTTCTCTCTTCCCGATGTTGGAAGTCCCCTGATGGCAATTCTACAGAAAATAATTTTTCCTCCTCAATATATATTTTATTTACATTAAACTACTGCTGAGATGTGAAAGAACCAGGTCTTCCAAGCACTATCTACTATTTGCCAGTTTTCCTATTCCTCAAGTTTCCTCCCAGTTTCCTTGACCAGTCTCAGATTGCTAAATTATTGTTTTCCACCAAAGGAATCCTTGTGGAGCCTCCAAGACAGTGGCTACCTCATCTTCTTAATTTCAAATTCATGCAGGTCTTCAGAGGTTAGAAACATTCTGAAAAGGAAGGGTAGAAGAGGATATATCTCAGAAACCTACTGACCACCTCACTGTGCCTAACAAGATCCTCAAGCAGGCAACCATGCCTACAGCTGGGATAGGCAGCTCCTCGGCGCAGTTTTCAGTTTCTCCCACTAGTACCCACCAATCAGTGTACCATGGGAATTAATCATGCCATCACTAGCTTGCAAAGTATGTAATCAGCAGTGGAAATATATTGTATGGACAAATAAATTAGTGCTGAGTTTTGAACTCTATTCTTCAGGTTTATTTCAATTCAGAAAAAACAAGCAGCCTGTAAGTACACCACTCAGGTAGACCTGTCCAATTTCTCTGTCCTGAACAAGTCAAAAAACCTTAGGTTTTAGAGCCTAGCTCCTACAAGGCAGACACATCTCTCCACTGTGTTGGGTACTTTGTCGCTATTTACATCTTTGCAAAAGAAGGCTTACATTTTTGGTGCTGTTATCTCCTCAAGGTATCAGGAAGCTTAGCATTCGGGTCACAACTATAAACACACCATCTTCATGTTTTATACATGCCTGCCATTCTTCTCTTTTCTAAACCTGAAGATCCACCAAAAATCTCTAATGTTCAGTGGTTTATGACTCCCCTTCACGTCAGTCTCATTCATCTGATGATGTGCTGTGTGTCTCAAGAAGGCAGCACCAGAGCTTTCCCACATGGGAACGTGACTGAAACCCTCAGCCTCCTGAAAGCTGATAAGCTGTACACTCATGAGCTCTTTTAAATAAAGCAGTAACTCAACACGTGCGCCCCACACAGAACTGGTATTTGCCAGGCTATTTCTGCCTGCCATTCAAGGAAGCCTCTTATCTCTTCAGACATCAATTTCTTAATTCAGCATTGGTCCGTAAGCTTTTACTGCTGCGTCCTACAGCTCCCTCCTTTTCCAGCCAGTCAGCTTATGAAGGTACAGTGCCAGGGGTGTTTCCCAGCGCTGTTCTTCCAACTGAAACACGTGCTCCAAGCTGCAGGTTCATGCACTCCAGCTCATGAGCCAGGGAGCTGGGTCATAAGGATGCCCCGTGTCTCCTCTTGACTACAGCTGATGTCACCTTGGTTCTTTTCCAACTCTGAGCTTCTTACTGACTCTCTCCCAAATCACAGAACTGGACTGTTCTCTTACGCTGTAATTTGGACTGGACCACCGATATCTGCTTTAATGACGGCAAATCAACCCGCTATGCCTACATAATTTTTAATTCTATCTACACATTTATATGTTGTCCATATCGATTTGCTTATTTGCCCTTTCTTCCCCTCTACTTGAAGGTGATGGATTTTTTTTTTCCTATAATTGCTTCTTCTGACTTTGTTCTTTTTTATGCTGAGGTCACCTTTACAAATACAACTACTATTGGATTCAGGATTCCTACCTGCAGCCTGGCAATAATTTATCCGAGCTCCACAAGGCATGCTCAGTTCCAGCCTTTACACAGCCCCTCTGAAAGTAGATCAATTTAATATTATGTTTATACCCTTCTTCCACATTTCCTTTCGTGACCACAGTGTGTCCAAATGACCATGATCTACTGAACAGCCTCCCCAATCAAACCAACAGAGAGATTCATTGCTCCAATACAGGGAAGCGTTTTCAAAACTTCCCTATATTTATTAGTCAACACAAGCATAAGACTTTAGGTTCCTTAAGACAGAAAAGTCTATATGTATGTGCACAGGGATGCTTCAGATGCTTCTGAATGCCTGGAGTCCAGGAACTCATCTTTCGTAGCACAGGGTAGCCCAGATCACAAATTAAAGCAATACCACAGCTTCAGACTGCTTTGCAGATCTAGCAGTTCATGCCTGTTGTATGTGCTGAGACTACTCACATTCATCCCTTCTCTCAGATCCAATCTACACATTCAGCCTTCTGAAAAATTCTAAACCATGTCTCGTGAATAGCTGCTAACATGCATCTGCTTCAGGACTCGTGGAATTTAACTGCATCAGTTAATACCCCCTACTTGCTGAACACCTGAATAAAGAATTAAGCTTCCACCTTAGAAAAGAAAATCCTTAAGAACTGCTAACTCTAATCCTAAATGCAGCAAGGAGGTAAAACTACTACTCACCTCTTCACTGTTATCAGCTGTCAATATGCACAGAAGACGTTTTCAACTCTCAGCAGCAGAAAGATGCCACAGTCACAAACGGTCAAAGCACAATGATAAAAGGAGACTTGAATTTTGAGTCCACACACACAGCTGCTGCAGTAGAAGAGCAATTTTCTTGCTTCGTTTTTAAAATGACTGCCGTATTTGTGTTGGCTTGTCTAGGATCCAGTGAGCCATTGCACAGGAAGAGAGGAACACCTGGTAAGAATCAATTTGGTGAAAGCCTTGCAAGAACCTTGCCTTAAGAACAGTAGATGGATCTAAAAGAAGTAGGGTGGAAAGATCCTGGAGTATTTATAGAACAGAGGGAAACAAGGAAGAAAGCACAAGTAAAATTGTAAGTTGTTCTGTATTAGTAGCTGAAGCTTGTAGGGGATGTCAGGCTGTTTCCTAATCATTAACTTCACCTAAGCAGATAATAATGAAGATCTATGATTCTATCCACAGATTTCCACAGCCACTGCAGTGACGAGATAAAAATTGGATACATGTTCCATCCTCCTTCTGGCTACCAAACCCAAGTTAACAGAATCCTCCAAACCAGCCTGTCTGGGAACCTTAACGGGGCTGGAAAATGGCCTGGAAAAGTGAGGCTATCTTCCTCTCATTGTTGAGCTGCTGAGCAATTGCTGAGAAGCAGCAGCACTCAGGTATAGACAAGACATCTAAGTCAAAAGAGATGGGGAAGGCATGTAAAAAGTCTCTCAGGGGCCAAACAGGGCAACAGCCAAAAGATTTATGAAAGTTGCATTGGAGCTGCTTAGCCACATCATCTTCCTGCATCAGTGCTTGCAGAATCAGTGCAGCTGGAACAAAGAATCCGAGTTCTGCTCTGTGCACAGTTAACCTGGCATACATGTCCATGCTTGACTTAGGAGAGACATGCTCTTTGCAAGTCTTGCTTAGAAGCTCAGTTGCTGGAATATAGAAGAATGGGGAGAGGAAGAGGAAGATGGTGGAATATGGACCAAAAGGCTGCTCAATATTAAGTACAATTTTTACTAAAAATAAATTCAACTCAGCTCTGCAGGCAGGAGTTCGCTGTGCCTCTCTAGTTCAGCACTCCCTTCTGTCCAAAGACAAGCAGCTGCTGCATGTAGAAAGAAGAGAAAATGACTGAGTATAGCCAGACTATCTGCACTGACCTGTTTTGCCCTTACAAAAAAAGGGTAGGCAACTATTTTAAAACCTGTCTTCACTAACCTGGCACTGCAGTGGGACACGGCTATCATTTGACTAGCACCCCAACAGAATGACCAGCAGCAGGAA